>NC_066875.1:6278802-6578802 GCF_022985175.1 Labeo rohita
TTTTTTTTTTTTTTTTTAACCAGCTTGTCCTAAAAGTGGCTGTACATAGTCAGTTTTCAGGTCTCCAAAATGTAATTAAAAATGGTAATATAACCTGTATCTCTATCTATCTATCTACCTATCTACCTATCTATCTATCTATCTATATCTATATCTATATCTATATATATATATATATATATATATATATATTTGTAAAGATTACAAAAATGTCTGGCTCAAGTAGCTACCCTGAGAACACTTCAGCTTGTAAAAGCCAACCTATCTTTGTCTCATCTTGAACTGTTTCATCCAAGTATTTTTGTAACATTTTCCCCCTTTCCTCTTTTTTTCAGCTCTTCAGAGAACAAAGTTTGACTGTTTCTTTCTAAAACTAGCACAATGCCAAACGAAGGCTATTTCTCCCCCTTAAACCCCTCCCAAATACACGTCTGCCTGTGAGCGAGACAGGGCTTTTCTCACCTGCAAGTAATAAAGGGTCCAGCACAGAGAGAGAAAATAAGTGAGGATTAATGTTCAATGTGAGCAGATTATTTTCCGAGAGAAGACAGGAAGGAATGCGGCATGCCGGCAACAGCGCCAGAGAAGCAAACAGACAAGAGACCTGCACTGCTTGTGGACAGAAAAAAATAAAAATAATAATAATAATGAAATATTGAAGGGAAAGAGACTCAAAGATTCACAGGTCATAGGTCATAGGTCATAGTTATTATCATGTCTGGACCAGCAGTAATAACAGAAGACATGGCTTATTAGAACTACAACTATAAGAAATCTCAAAAAAAAAAAAAAAAGTTTTTTTTTGTTTGCTTGTTTGTTTGTTTACAGAATTTACAGAAAATGTACTCACCCCCTTGTCATCCAAGATGTTCATGTCTTTCTTTCTTCAGTCGTAAAGAAATTGTTTTTTATGGAAAACATTTCAGGATTTTTCTCCATATAATGGACTGATATGGTGCCCCGAGTTTGAACTTCCAAAATGCAGTTTAAATGCGGCTTTAAACGATCACAAATGTGTTGTAAATGATCCCAGCCGAGAAAGAAGGGTCTTATCTAGCGAAACGATCTGATTTTTTCATAAACATAATACAATTTATATACTTTTTAATGTCAAACACTCATCTTATCTTGCTCTGCCTGGACTGTTTTTGTTCCGGTTCATGACAGTTAGGGTATGTCGAAAAACTCCCATCTCATGTTCTCCCCTTAACTTCAAAATCGTCCTATATCACTGTTTTACCTTTTTTCGTTGTTTGATCTTCTTTGCATGTTCACTTTGCAAAGACTGGGTTGGTACTTCTGCAGCGATGTAGAATGATTTTAAAATGATTTTTGAAGTTGAGGGAGAAAATACAATCGGAGTTTTTCGACATACCCTAACTGTCTTGAACCAGAATACACAGAGTTCAGGCAGAGCAAGACAAGACGAGTGTTTGAGATTAAAATGTATTTAATTTTTTTAAAATCGTTTCACTAGATAAGACCCTTCTTCCTCGGCTGTGATTGTTTACAACCACATTTGGGATCGTTTGAAGCCGCATTTAAACTGCATTTTGGAAGTTCAAACTCAGGGCACCATATCAGTCCATTATATGTAGAAAAATCCTGAAATATTTTCCTCAAAAAACATAATTTCTTTGTGACTGAAGAAGGAAAGACATGAACACCATGGATGACAAGGGTGTGAGTACATTATCTGTAAATTTTTGTTCTGGAAGCAGAATTCTCCTTTAATTTTACTTGAATAAAATCATTATTTAAAAAAAAAAAAAAAACATGCTTCTTCAAAAGACATTTATTCACACATTCATTCATTCATTTACATTTGTTCGCAATATTGAAACAAATCTGAATAGTTTCTATGAATGAAACAGAATGCACAGACTATTTGCAATAACTCTTCTAATTAAAGTGTGGTTGAGGGGTATATTTTAATCCAGTTTTGTGCATCATTTATGCTTTAATCCATTTAAAATATATACCATTGGGGTTTGAGGTTTATTAAATTATGTATTTTCCATATCAGCCTATTTGTCTTGTTTGATGTGTATTGTAATATGATTATAGCAAAATTAAAATCTATATTGATGCTTGTGTTACTAGTTGTTTTGATGGTGTGGACTTACCAGTTGAATATTCTCTACCTATTAGCAAATAAATCTGCATAACTGGTCAGAATTAATGTGAAAATTCTTTTTATTTTGTTATAAAACGTATTGTGCTAGACTAACACAGTTTTTTGAATTGCAATTTAGCAAAATCCGCTCCCTGCCATTCCTCTTCCAGCCATCATGAAATTACAGATTACTAACTGTGCTTTTGGTGATGACAGTCATATCAATGAGAACTTAAATGCTCTAAATAGCCTCTAAATAGCTTGATTTCAGTTTGAATGCAACATTAAAATATCAGCATGATATGCTGTATACCTATACAGTGGCTACATGCTTGAGAAGAATGAGGAATGATCCTGGGCCAGACAGTTTGTCGACTCAAACCCTCCTACTTTCCCCTCTGGACTTTCTCTGTTTTCCTGTAAGCCGCTAAACTGAGATCCCATGTACTTGCAATGAAAAGTGACAGGAAATTGACTAAACCATTGGAAATCAATGGAAAGTAAATGCACTTCTTAAGTACAAGTGAACAGCTGAGAGCTACCTTCTGTCTTTTCTCTCCTTTTTCTCTCCTTCTCCTCATTCTCAACCTTTCTCTCTCTCTCTCTTTCTTGCTGTATCTCCACATTTTCTCTATCTAGAGCTTTCAATCTCTGTCTGTGTCTCAGTGTGGGTCAATACCTGTGCAAAGGCATGAGAAACGTAGCTGATATGGATGGTTGGAGCCTGAAATGCTGTTTGTTTGTGTGTGTGTTTGTGTGAACAGAAGCATCACCAATGCCAAAACACTCAATAAAACCAAAATGTCCAAGTAAAAATGTACAAGTATATGTTACACACATTAAAACCACCACCTGACAGTCTCAACAGAAAAATACACCAATACAAACCACCCACGGACCATCAGATGGATATCGCACACAAAACTGGTAAGAGTTTTCCTAAAATGTCAAGCGATGTGATTAGCTGGCCTTTCCAGGAGTTAAGTCCCAAATCTTGCTTTCAGTCCTTGTGGTCCTTAGCATAAAGTGTCTGGTATGAAGTCCAAGCTCAGCAAAAGGGTGTATTGAGGGCACGTATATAGCAGCTGAAAAAAGCTTGTAAGCACCTTTCTAAATCATAAAATGACACAAGAGACACCCTTGTGAACAAGCACAAGTTGCATCAAGTAGGCCGTTGATCGTTGTATCCCTAGACCAGTGGTTTCCAATTCTGTTCTTGGAGGGCATAGTTTAGCTCCAGCTTGTCCCACCACACTCTCCTGGAAGTTTCAAGCAATCTTAAGGACCTTGATTATTTGGATATGGCTAAATAATCTTTAATTAAGATTTTGAGCTATAGTGGCCTTCCAGGAGCTGGACTGGACAACCTTACCATAGAATGTTCCTTTATTCACTTTCAAGAAATAATATCCCTTGTTCAATATTTGTATGATTCATTCCATCACGTCATAGATATTCTAGAGTTTTGTTTGAGACTTAAAGCAAGTAAACAAGATATGCTTGTGCACACCTGTATATTACACTTTGCTTTTAGGATTAGGTCAAAATTTGATTTTGTATTTACCTTCCAAAAAGTCACAAACGCAAACTGTCTGATCACTCAGACTGTCTTTTGGACATCTGTAGGACGTCACACACAAGTCAACGGTTAGCCAAAGTCGGGCTGTCGCTGAGCATTTGACACCTCAGTTTTTGCAGAGTGTACCGCACTGTCAGCACTAGCTGGACCCCTTCAGTGGCTTTTTGCACAATTTAGCATACTGAATTGGCGTCAGGCAGTCGGTGAGGTTTGGCAAACAAGTGCATAAGAAGAAAAATTAAACTGAAGAAAGCAAGCAAATAACAAGGTCGAAAAGTCACACACAGAATGCGCTTCTAATTTTATATCTTCATTTTACCTGAGTATCCAATATGCAAATATTTCCATAACAACATGGCCGTTTGGAATGAAGAAAATGAAGACCAACTGATGAACATGATTCATATTCAAAATGGCAGGCAAGGCTGCTTTGCTTGCAGTTTGCATATCCGCAGTCCTATTTCGGTTTTGCGTTTTGAATAACAAATATAGACTACTGCCACCTGCTGGGATAGACAGTTATTTAAACTCACGTAGGCACTGAACATATGAGCTAGTTGGCCGTTGACTATATTCTTTGTGACACAGTTGGCTTTTATCACTGCTAGTTCTTTGATGCTGGTTTGGTGTGTTACACTAAATTAATAGTTCACACAAAAATAAAAATTCTGTCATTAATTACGCACACTCATGTCGTTCCAAACCCGTAAGACCTTTGTTCATCTTTGGAACACAAATGAAGATATTTTTGATGAAATCATTAAAATAGTCCATGTGACATCAGTGGTTCAACCGTAATGCTATGAAGCTATGAGAAAACTTTTTGTGCATGAAGAAAACAACAAAAAAAAAAGACTTTATTCAACAATTTCTTCTCTTCCAGGCCAGTCTTCAATGCATGTTCACGAAAGTACCACAACATATTCTCATTGCTTCTTAACATTATGGTTAAACCACTGATGTCACAAGGACTATTTTAATGATATCCTTACTACCTTTCTGTGCCTTGGACATGGTAGTTGCATTGCTGTCTATGCAGGGTCAGAAAGCTCTCAGATTTCACAAAAAAATATCTTAACATCTTAAGCCCAAAGCAAACGTATGTGTACAGTCGAACGCATAGCCTTTCAAAGTATACTTCATTTGATAGCATGCACAAATGCAGGCTGTCAACATATGCGCTCTAGAAAGCTTCGTCTTTGTCCAGAGTCTGATGCATTTTTATCCAGGAGTTATGATTTTTAAAAATGTGTTTTTATTTTTTAAAACTTAAGTTGGTGTCATCTCATAACCCTCTACACAAGTGCTTGTCAAAGCAACTGTCTGTTTTTGTTGAAGGCTCTGCTATCTTGTTGTTGTTGTTCTGTCTCTTTAGTTTCGTTTTCTACTGTGAAACAGCGGCCCAGACCAGTGCTGCCAACTTGTGGAACAACTGAATAGTGCAAAACCTGTTTAATGTGAATGTTTGACCCAGTTACAAAAATCATATGGTGCACAAGCAGTATGCGCATACTGTTCTGGTGACGAAATTTATGTCACGCAAATTTGTGTCTCACTGTGTGACACGAGCAGCGATTCGAAGACTTTGAAAATCACACAGTGTAAACCAGCATTAAAGAACCCCAAGGACCAAAGCAAATCTATACCAGTCTTCAGAGCAACACTTACACATGCTCATATGGAATAAAAATAATAAAGCTCATTTATACTTCACCAACTAACGTTCCTCTTATTGAGTCTATTCTCCTACCAAATACATTTAACTGTACCATGTTTGGCCAATGAGCCCTAGGGAGCTCTTTGATGATGTAATGCCCCATACAGGTTAAAAGACTTTCCTCTTAATCCAGACCACCGCTGTCCCTCCAGAGATCAATGGGGGTGGTGCTTGATCAATAGCATTACATACAAACACATAATCTGTCTTTCTCTGAGTCATCTTGCTCTTGTTCTTCCTCTCTGCATAGCCAAATAAACAATCAAATAAGCACCAGTAAATGCAGTGAACTGCAGCAAAACAGGAAGAAGATAAAGTTTTGCAAAAACACAATTACATAAACGGGAAGACATCAGTGCTGGATGGTATGACAGTACATATAACACACAGTGGTAGAAATATGTGAAACTCATAGAAATGTTGCTGTATGGCAACACTGATTACACTTTATTTACATGTGAGAGTTAGAAAGAAACTTACAGTAGTGTAAAAATGCAGAGCAAGATGTGTCCCAAACCTGTCAATTTGAAGAAAAAGAGGTGATGTTTGGCATAATGCAAAGATTTAACAAATGTTTTTGTTGTTTGTTTCTTTTTCAATTCATTTTGAACAATTTTATATTTTGGTTTGATACATACAGTATATACTACTACTGTGATATATACCATACCACCCACACCTACACTGAAGTTTCTGTTAAGGCCCTTTGCCAGTTTATGTCTGCTTTCTTTAACAAGAGTTTGCTCAGCCTGAAAGGTTAATGAGGTGTGTGTATCACAGCGAGAGAGAGGTTGTGGGTGAGTGGAGGCCTGCAGGTTCATGTTTCCATGAATAAAGTTCAAAATATGGCCTAGCTCTTACATTTTAAACTCTTAAAAATGAAATAGTTTTTTTTTTTTTTTCCAAACAAATAGTCAGTTAAAAGAAGGGCTTCACTTCTAGAAAACTTTATATTATATGAGATATTTTTGTAATTATTTTTATTTCCAATTTTACGATCCTCATACAAATTTTTGGGATATATCATAATGTATATCTACAGTGATCTGTTGTTCATTTATCGTGAGTTATTTTCTAATAAACATTATTCTAAAAACATCAACATCACATCTACATTTTTAAGAAATATTGCTTTTCTTTTTTCTTTTTTATTGTTATTACTATCATTCAATTATTAATTCATTTATTTTTTTATTGGAGAATTAAAAATGTTTTATTAGTACAATGACCTAAATATCATTTCAGTATATCATTATATTATTGTACAATTTTATTTGATGGAAACGTTAAGACGTCTGAGGTGGGCCAGACCAAAATCACAAGTAGCTAGTGATTAAACCAATACTTTTTTTTCCTTTTATGTTAGATTAGTTTTATGCTAGACAATAGTTTATCTAAAATATCTAATATTTCACATAACAAAAAAGTATTTATGGCTCTAATTCTTTTTTTGTTATTTTTTCTCATGGGACACAAACGTGTACCGTATTCATATAATGTCCCTTTTATTGGTAATGGCTAGCTCCTGGCAACAAGGCTAGGTTGTTTCTCTTCTTGCTGCCTGTATTTTCATTACATATTAAAAACCATCTCTGGGGAAATTAAGCTGCAGGTACAACAGAAATTAAGAACAGATCTTTGTCACAACGCAGTCAGTTTTAGATGATGAACACGAAGATGTTTGCGACAGTTTATCTCCATTATCTCCCAGCCCCGCAGCAAACACATACACTCACATGAGCAGGGGTGCGACTAGGCAGGGGTTAAACCCATTGCACCATAAAACCAGAGCTGTTCATAAAACGGGGGAATAAGACGGAGAAATAATATTTCAAGTGTGATTAGTTCATCCGCAGGGCACCTTGTGCGATTGAGGACGGGGATAGGTGGGGGGGGATGGGAGTGTTGTGCACAAAGAGCAGTAAATTATATCTAGCCTTTGAATGATTCTTGCAGATCCTATTACAACAGTGAGCGTGAGAGAGCGAGAGCGAGAGAGAGAGAGAGAGAGAGAGAGAGAGGAAGAGAAAGAGTTGCAGCAGAACAAATCGGATGAATTCTGTTTCCAGCTGTCTGAATGATTGGGGGGGTTGCTGAATGCTAAGTGCAGCAAACTGGGCTTAAGGAAGAGGGGAGGCAATAAAAAATGCATTTGTCTCAATTCATTATGCTGTCATTGTTACACACAGGTACCAGCTGCTAAAACAGAGTGCATACTGTAAATTCTCTTTGTTATTCAATTCTGCCAGCTCTGTGCCCTCTCGCTGTGACTGGCCATCCTCTCTTCCACCAGCCTATAAAGAAAACTAAAGTGTAACTATCTTCTTTCTCATCTGAGCCTGTACCTGCTGGCCTGTTGGAATATTTGAGATGTTCTTGTCCCCCATTTGTCACTTCGAGTGATGATAAAGTAGCTGACACTGGCTATTGCATTAGCGCTCCGGTGAAGATTGCCTCCTCGCGGAAAAACATAAGACAGGCAGAATTTACTCGCACCGTTCTCCTGTCTGCCGTGTTTGTGTGCAGTCACCCAAATATTGTGCCTGATCAGAGATTTCCCCAGCTCAGCTGAATTAAAAACACACACAAGTGATGAATAATTTTCACATTTGTCATTGTGGCCATGTACTCGCTTAAAGGTGACATGGCTTTTTTTCATGTTTAAGTGCTATATTCGGGTCCCCAGTGCATCTACCAACCTAGAAAATGTGAAAAAGGACAACCCAGTCACTTTGTTTTGGTAAGCATTTTTTTGCACTTATGTGGTAAGAGGATCTTATTATAATATTACCGCCCCTTAATCTGCACTTTTCCACCTACGGCGGCATCATTTTGTTTCACAAGTGCCAACAGTGTACCAGTTCTAACGCCATGGTGAAAGTTCTAGCAAAGCATGCTAACTGTTCTGTCATTGGCTGCACAGAAAAGCACAGGACAGTATTTAGAGTCCCAGACAAGAGAGCAGTGGATTTATTGATTTATTTACTGTATATTATGCTGCTGCCACACAGATCAACATGCTATTTCTTTCCCAGCTGTTCACCTTCACAGACATAACACAATGGTGTGTGTATTTGACAGTTTAAGTGCAATAAGACATGAAAGAGAACTTAGTTTAGTACTCACAAGCTGTGTGACAACCACTTTCTGTGCGTGTGCTTCTGATGTGTGCGCTCAGAAAAACCTATATCAGAAGTTTAAATTAATGTGGTTTAAAATGCATGATTTCAACATGACAGATATGATAATCAAAACCAAACAGATGTTTTTAGCACATGATCCAAGGTACAAGCTATAAAGGCACAGCCCTATTCTGGAAAAGGAGGGAAGGGAGCATCAGCTCATTTGCATTTAAAGCGACATGCATGAAAACAGCATGTTTCTGCTTCAAAAAATTTTTTTCAAAATGATAATAAACGATCTGTGGGGTATTTTAAGCTGAAACTTCACAGATACATTCTGGGGACACCTCAGACTTATATTTCACATTGTAAAGTCGAATTGGGACATTTTTATGTGTCATAATGTTTTATATCTCTGTAAGTAAAAGTCATTTGGTAAAATTAATTAATAAAAGTGTTAGAAAAAAGTAATTTTTTTAAAAAAATAACACTTTTTCCACCAATAGCATGAATTTGGGGCAGCACATCTATTTGACTGACCTTTGGCAGATGGGAGAGTGTTCAGGAAAATTTCACTATTTCTGCAACTCCATTTTGTGTCACTAGCTGTGCAGAAATAATGCACTATAGCTAGTGATAGAAGAGTATAGGTTTGAGTTATTAATTTTAAAATTAAAAAAAAGGGTTGTTTACCAAACATTTTGATGCCAAGGATTCCAGAATACGGTGACATTTCCATTAAGTAACAATACAGTATTATTTATTTATTTTTACACTCTTGGTTGTATGTAAGAGTACAGCTTGAACCTTTACGCAAAACGAACCAGAATATACAGGTTTGAACCATGAGGTTTCTTAAGGCGCATTACGAATAACAATATACGTTCTAAAATTGGCTTAAAATATCAAACATGCTTCATATCCTCTTTTTAGAAGATAAAAAATGGTATTCTATGACCATTTTTTGTCAAATCTGTCAGCTCAAACTGGCTCTGACGTTTGACAACTAGCACTGGCTAAATCTGGGTAAACAGTGTAATGTATTCTAGCCTTCAAGTGAACTTTTACTTTAATGTAATACAGTGTTGTGTTCATCAGCACCACCAACATGAGTGAAGTAACAGCAAATAAAAACAAACTTGTTCAGGATTTGACCCTTTCACACGGTCAAATGAGTGTCTCTTTATGTGTGGAATTTATAGACACAAGTGTTGCCATCCGCCTGCAGCATACTGAGCGCTCAACATTCTGCAGTGGATGAGAAATGAAAACAGGTGAGACTCTGACAAAGACACGCTTCTCATAAGTCACCTCGTCTGATTGTGCTGCATTACATTACCAGGCGTGGTATGCGCTACGCCTCCAACCACAAAAATCCCTCCTGCTGACCGCGGTCTCTCTCACACGTTCAGCACCAAAGAGATTCCACCGGGGTCAGAGATCAAGCGCCCTTTGGTACAACATTTGTCTCGACAGAAAATTCAAAATGCAGACTGGAGAGATAAGAGCCGGCTAATCATAATATAACCAGAAGCTAAATGAATGTCTTTGTGCCGGACTCGCGGGTTAGTTAAAGCTGCTCAGTCCCTCTTCTGCTGAGAATGTTGTACGTACGCATCAGAATATTAATCAAGTCTTATTTTCCCTCCAAACATAGGGAGGTAGACGTAAACGTAATAGGGTGGCTGGACATGTAATGCTGAGCATTATTAATAAAGTGGGGGTTGGGGGTGATTGGAGAGGGAAAATTAAAACGAGAGAATCTTGCACCCTACCTCCTCCTTTAATTGCAAATTTAAATTTCCCATAATGGATTCTGACATCTCAAGTCACCAAAATCCATCATTCTGAAGGGTATTATTCTTCAATTAACCTGTCACCCCACAGCGTTTCGCCTCTTTCTGCCCAGGTCCGCACAAAAGAAATGAAGAATTCTAATCACCTTCAAATGTAAAGCAGATTGATAATTCACTTTCCCCCACCTACTCCTGTCTGCCTCTCTGCTTACTTCCATCTGACTTCTCTCAGATCAGAGAAGCACCTGCCAAGAGTTGCTGCCTTCCAGTATCCATCCACACATCCTGTCAAACGCTGTTTATTTCACTTTTTCCTAAATACTAATCATGTGAGGCCATAAATTGGACAACAGTGAGAGCAGCAGCTTTTTTTTTTTGTTTGTTTAGAAATGTTTCACATCATCTCAAGTACAAAACATATTCCCAAGTTATCATTTATATAAGCGTTTATTTAGTTAGTTTAAGATGGCATAATACAATGTATGAGCACCTAATTATTGTGTCTGAAAAAGCATTGAAAGTCCTACAATTTCTTTAAATAAATAAATAAATAATGACTAGTGTCAATTGCTTGCAAAGCTTTTGTCTTTTCTATAGCTGAAAATATTCTATTATTATTAGCAGGTGCCTCAACCTTGGTTTAACTATTGGCCTTCCACATCCTCTATTTTGCAGCTTTGAGCTCTTTTATATTTGATGAACACACCATGATATGCTATTCGCTGTTGCTATTTTTAAATTAGTAGGAGAGAATTGCTTATTTTATTAAAAGAAAATAAAAAAGATTTTTAATATTTTGGTCTGTTTTGCCAGACGATATGTTTTTGTTAGCTTTCTGGAGTACACTAGGATCTAAATGGCCTCAGATATGACATACGTGGACTAAAAGCCATTAAACTCCAATTTTGATGTCATTTGATTATTCAAGACCAAGATGGATCACATACGCAATTGGGACACTGCCCTAAAAGGCAAGAAAGAGTAACAATGCCACAACCCAAAAATTGGCTTTTTTCTTTTCTGATTTAACTGTGACTGATTGGATATCAATTTTAACAATCCTTTTTCTCTAAATCTGAGCACAGCTCACTCAAAGAACAGATCACAGTTGAAGTTCTCACCAGCCTGAGTGTGTGCTTTTCTTTTTATGTCCATGATCTTCCCATGTGTGGCTATTCTCAACACATACTATAAATACTCTGAATACAATGCATCTGCAGGTCTCTTTTAGCTTTCCAGACATGAGACTACACCAATTCAATTCAATGGCTTTTGCAATAACGCTTTTCACAGCCAAATTCATTTTAATGCAGCTTTTCACTTAGTGTGCATGCACAAATGATTTTAGGCAGCAGTTGCTACTTGCTCCTCTTGTTTTATTGTTCTTATTCACTTTCCATTTAGAAGACGCTTTTCATCCGCAGCCACTTAAAACGAACTAGCTGAAGTAACAGTCCTCCAGGGGCAACCTAGGGTGAAGTGCCTTGTTCAAGAACACAGTGATGATAGACGAAGGATGTGATGTCAGTTCCTAGGTCAGCTGCTCTTCCTCTTGAACATGTAGCCCAGGTGCTTATTCAATTGGAAGCCACCAACCCATTTTCCTTTCTGATTTTCCCTTTTTAAATATTTCAAAAGAAAGCGGTAAGTACAAAAATATTAAACTTTTTTCCCTTATTATTATTATTTTTTTGAAAGGAACTGAAAAAAAAGAGGCCATTTAGACAGAACCTTGACATTAAAACTGAATCTGAATGTTTTCGTAAGTTACAGCAATCATTCAATGAGACAAATGACAGGCTTTGCGCAACGTTCCTACGAAACGAAGGCTGAGAAAATGTGTTTACGAACTGTCTTTTGTTGTGGGACGTGAAATAAAAATAAAAAGATTCACTCTGACAAAATCCTGCTTAACTTCTCAGTTCTCAGTGGATGAGCTGTTTCTCTAAACAGTGACATTCACAAAGCCGATAATTAGTGACGACAGACACGGTTTTACACACAATATAATTGTGTTTTCGGTCTCTGTCTAAGCTATTCACCACAGTCAATCACTTTCATGTCCTTTCATGTATGTGGAATTAGATATAACACAAAGAGAGTGAAAGCACTCAAGAAATGGACGTGTTTTTACAGCTATTCTGTCACCACAGTGTCATAGAAAATTGCATTGTCTTGATTGTAAAAGAGAACATTAACTATTGGTATGCGGCTAACCAGCATTCAGAGTTAATGGGACAGATTCGAGCACTAAACTGAGGAATTTTTAAATCAATAAAACAGCCCTGAAAGACTTTAAAGGATGGGTGTAGTCGGTTTGAAGTAATGTACTGTTCCATTAAATCATTTATTCCCAGATCCATCTATGTAGGGGAAATAAATGAGCCACACACAGACAAATGAGTGGACTGGAAGAAAAACTGGAGGACGGACAGACGGACAAACTTGCGAGATTTCGACTGTCAGGAGGGAGACGGGCATGAGAATAAGCTGTAAGCATCGCAGAGACAGTTGAACGGCAGGGACAGGGCACCTGCCTGCTGGCACAATGTCAGACTAGCCAGCAGTTAGATAGCTGTTGATTTTTCTTTATTTTTCATAAGATTCAGATTTAATTAAAGGGTTAGGAGAAAAATGGCCTAAGCTGATGGTATAATGAGTTGCTGCGGGACATCTTTTTAATAATCTCAGTTTGTAACAAAGACATTGCCAAGTCTTAGTGTGCTCATGAGTCACAGGCTTCGGTGGCCATGTACTTTCATTGCCCAGATAAATCTCTCAGAGCCTAAGGAATGCTTTTGTTTGCACGTAATCTTCTGATTAAACTGATGACTTCATTTCACCTTCAGCTCTAACCTATAACTGACAATGGAGAAAGGCTAGTACTATACATCACATTCACTGTGTACTTTTCTTGGTGAACCTCTAACAAATACTTTCCTTTTGTGGAAACATCACTATGGTCTTTGAATGTATCCTGACAAAAGGCAAAAAGCAAAAGGCAAAAGGTAAAAAAATCAAAAAATAAAGTTTGAATGTCTTCTCTTTAAGGTTGAAATGTAACTTATCAGCATTTCACACAGATGGATCTACTGGATGTTGGATGAACCAACAGATAAAAAAAAAAAAAACAATTAACATGCTTTAAGAAAATTAAGCATGGCTCTAAAACAACAATAAAAGACTGGTTTTACATGATGTTAAATAACACTGAAACAAGACAAACATCATTGTTTCTTATTAATTTGAACTTAAATTCATGAATGACAATCTTGCTATAACAAAACCAAATGTTCACAAAAGTGAACATAAAACTAAATCCAACATAAAACAGGGCCCAAGATCACCAGAGGGAAAAGTAATCACACAGAACAACTGTTTACAACAAAACAACATCAATAATACTGAAAAGAGCTAAAGCCTCTATTAATTCTTAATGATAGCTTTTTAAATGCCCCATAAGTCCCCATGCTTTGACTAAGCATGCATACGTAATTGAATTAATCAAGCACGAGGACTTATGGGTATATTACAGCTTCGGTTTTGTTCTTGGTCATTATTTTATATAAGTTTATATATATTTTTTACACTTTATATTTTTTTAAACAAACAAAGTTTAAAACCATAGATATTTGAGTTATGATTTCATAATGTTTAATTAGAACAAATTATTCATAATTTGATTTGCCCTAACTCTCTCTCTCTTAAATTTTCCTTTGTAAAATTCTGCCGTTTTTTATACATTTGAAAAGTCTTTCCAGCATTTCATCAATTCACAAACCCAGTTTGTTCATGAACCTTAGTATGCAAAACCCTGGCATAGTATAATGATGTTGATAATAAAGAATAGAATATATTTAGGTTCAAAATGTATTCTATAAGTAATCAAAAAGTAGTCAGAATACATTACCTAATATGTGCAATCCAACTGATTACGTTACAAACTATAATTTCCGCCATTTAATATAATTTGATAGCAATAACGGGACAATTTGCAAGCAATCTGCCAGCACTGTTTATATAATTACAACAGTTATAATATTGCATTGGCTTGCCTTATACATTTTTTTATATATTATTTCCGTGTACAGTGCACTGTGGGTTTTATTGCTGGTTGTAATAAAACCTACACACAATCTTGTTAATAAACCTACACACAACTATGTTTATAAAGTGCGGCTACAGGTTTCCAAGACACCTTTGCCTCTCTCTGCACTCAAGGGACGATGATCCTCAAACGACATTTTCATCTGCTGCTTGCAGCGCGCGTCATGTTTGGGATGTTCCCATGGAGACCAGCACCTTTCTTTGGCAGAGTTCCGCCCACCTGGCAGCAGCTATGACTGCGATTGGTCGTCAAAATCAGTGACAGGCGAGTTCTGAATGATCATTGGCCCGCTGCGCTGTTTGTCAATCTGTGAGCAGGATGTGTACAAGTGGGTGAGGCGGGAGAGAGAGGCGGCGGAGCGGGCGTTTAGAAATGATGAGAAAGTAATAGTGCAGAGATTTCAGTTTCTTTATTTTGACTCTTGTCAAACGTCTACAGCTTGGAGAAGATGAAATCTGCGTGAACAGTCATCAAATCACGAGACACGGGTGAAATGAGGCACTGGCTGTGTAACTGCAGTGCAACAGGTAGATGAATTAACTTTATTAAACATTTGTTCATTCCGCCTCATAACCACTCAGACAAAAGCAGACACTTTGTATAAAAAATGACAATGATTTTGTGAACAACATGTAGCAGTAGTACTCTTTACAAAGATAGTCCTGTCAAAACAAGGAAAGATGTTTCTTTAACACGCAAGATCAGCAAGATCCGTGTTTGTGTTTACTGGTCGAATTTTTTTTTAGGCCAAAGTGTATTTAGAATAATTTAAAACACCGTTAAAAAGCCTAAAACATGTGTTCCCTTTAAATATAACCAGTATATTTTGTAAAGTCTTTTAAAGAAGCGGTGTTAATTGCTTGTTTATTCAGTGTGTGGTGTAATTGCAATTATTAAATTTAACAAGAGCTGCAAATGAAGCATAGCTCATAAAGAGTTATTTTATTACTGTACATATCTGAGACTGCCTGGATGTTTCCATTAGGCTGTAGATTTTTTTTTTTTCGTAATACTGAATTACTGCTAATCAGATTGCTGGAGTTTGTTAATGCAATTAGTGTCAGGTTTACAATCTTCTCATTAACTTATTAAGCAGATAAATGTTATTGATATCTAATATTGAATGAATTTCTCTCTTGATCAGGTTGGCTTACCTTTAATTTCCAGTCCAGAAATAGACATGATGCAAATAAACGTTGTGTAAAAATTAGTTAGCATTATTAGTTGACATGAATTTATGATGACCTAACATCAGTAATAAGAAATAGAATGTTTACAATTTAAAATTTAAAAAGTTTAAGATACAGAACCTTATTGTAAAATGTTACAGAATATACATAAAGGGTGGCAAATTTAAAATAAAGGATGTTTGTTATTTTTTTTTAAATGTATATTTATATTTAAGATTTATATCTAAATTATTTAAATGTAAAAGCCATAAATGTACATTTCTACATAAATGTAAAAAAGAAAAAAAAAAGTTATTGTATATATATTTTTTGTAAATTCTTATATTGTAGTGTTTTTTATGGCAATTTTATGTTACATGCTTTATTTTACTTCAGCGTTCCATATAAATAAAGCACATCCCTTTCTGATTCCATAGAGATATGAGCGTTACACTGCATCTTGATGATCGGTCATGGTTCCTCCATTGTAGATGTTCTCCGTGCCATTTGTTTTCTCTACAACGAATTTTGGTTTTTGGTGCATTTCTTTTCTAATATGAACCAGGTTGCATCAGCACAGACAGAGATCAGACTTTTTGTCACAGTTGATGAGAACTCCAAGGTCTAACCGGCAGACTTCAAGCCATATATTTTCTCCATTAATGTTCTTTTTTCCCCTAAATCTTCCCTTTTGCATGAAAAAGTTGCCTGGTTTTCTCATTAATTACAGCTGTGGTAGAAGATACAACTAGCTATTGTGATCTCAGGCAGCCAGACCTTGGTAAGTTTTGCAGCACATTGCCTAATTAGAACTGGTTACATGTGGAAAACAAAGGCAAAGTACGCTTGGGGATTGTGATATGTTATTAAAACCGTTTATTGCGGGGGCGGCTGGCTTTTAGGACAATGAGGGGGCCTATTGGAGATCTGAGGGGCTTTAGCTGTCATCTGAGGCTGTGGTTCACTTTCTTTTCTTTACTGCTGCTCGAGGGAATTTTTAGTTTGTGTGCCACAGAGCTTTGTACTTCTGACCTTCATGTTGAATTTGTCTGTGTGCAGATGACCAGCCCCATTAAGGAGACAATGGATAATCCAGACCAGAGGAATGGTATTCTGTAATGCATGTACTTTTGAAGGAGACTATCTGCTCCCAGCGTATTTTACGTACTGTAACTGCTAAGGCGAGAATTGCGAAAATAGGCCCTTTGAAATTGCTGTTGTTAAGTTCTCAGTTTTAATGACTGACAAAGTGTGATTCAAGGGGCTCAAAGATGGGGATGGGAACAGACCTGAGCTGCTTCATAGCATGTGCACTATCCACCAGGCCACGTTTCTGACCTGTGGTCTCTTTTCTGGATAGATAGGGTCATGCAAAATGCAAAACTTCACATTGTGGATTAAATCAGTTTTAAGGCCACAATGTACAGTAAATACACTACCAGTCAAAGTTTTTGAACAGTAAGATTTTTATGTTTTTTAAAGAAGTCTTTTCTTCAGATGATCCTTCAGAAATCATTCTAATATGTGACCCTGGACACAAAACCAGTCATAAGGGTCAATTTTTCCAGATTGAGATTTATACATCATCTGAAAGCTGAATAAATAAGCTTCCATTGATGTATAGTTTGCTATGATAGAACAATATTTGGTACAAGATACAACTATTTGAAAATTTTGAATCTGTGGGTGCAAAAAAATAAAAATATTGAGAAAATCAACTTTAAAGTTGTCCAAATAAAGTTCTTAACAATGCATATTACTAATCAAAAGTTAAGTTCTGATATATTTACAGTAGGAATTTTCCAAAATATCTTCATGGAACATGATCTTTACTTAACTTCCTAACGATTTTTGGCATAAAATAAAAATCAATCATTTTGACCCATACAATGTATTTTTGGCTATTGCTACAAATATACCCCAGCGATTTTGTGGTCCAGGGTCACATATGCTGATTTGCTGTTCAAGAAACGTTTTATTATTATTATTATTATTATTATTATTAATATTTAAAGCAGTTGAGTAATTTTTTTCTTCAGGATTCTTTGATGAATAAGATCAGCATTTATCTGAAATAAAAAGCTTTTATAACATTATACATTTTTTGGGGGAAAGAAATTATAGATTTCTATTTCAGATGAAAGCTGTTCTTCTAAACTTTCTATTCATCAAAGAAACCTGAAAAAATTCTACATGGCTGTTTTTTTAACATAATAATAAATGTTTTTGAGCAGCAAATCAGAATATTAGAATGATTTCTAAAGGATCATGTGACTGGAGTAATGATGCTAAAAATTAAGCTTTGAAATCACAGGAATAACTTACATTTTAAAATATATTCAAATAGAAATTAAAAGTTTTACTGTTTTTGCTGTGCTTTGGATCAAATAAATGCAGGCTTCCTGACCAAAAAAGACTTCTTTAAAAAAATCTTACTGTTCAAAAACTTTTGACTGGTAGTGTACATCTTTAAAAGTCATTGTGCTGTTCATGTCTGATGACTGAAGACATATCATGTCTGATATGAACGGCAGGAAATCTGATATTTTGAGGTACTTTGAAACTTTATTTTCACAGTGCATGTCTGCTAAAAGGTATTGTACCATAGTGAAAGCCTGACAGTTTGATCAGCACCTTTAAACGAATTAGTTTCTTTAAGTTTACATCAAAAAGCTTTTTGGGTTATGTTTTTTCATATCTCACCTTTCCATTAAGTGGCCTCGCATTGAATATCTTTCAGATGCCCTTTTTCACCGGCACATACCAGTCAGAGAGTAAAGAGTATTTGCCACGACATGAAGAGAGAAATTTCTTTACCTGCACTTGCTCTCAGCTCATGTAAATGTATTACTAATTCATTGGGTTCCTCCTCAGCATTTAAAGAGGAGCTGTTTTTTTAGACGATTCTGGCCGCTGATGACTGATGAAAGCGGGTGGTGTCATGTCATAGGTTCAGGGCTGCTGCTAAGGATTGTGGGAGACGATAATGCGCACCTAGCTTTGATGAAAGATGATGAAAATTTCAGAGAGTAAAGGGCCCCACAGTGTCTTCCAGCTTCAGGAAATAATAAATGTCATCTTCATGCTTTAAGGAGCGCTGGAGGTTTAAGCAAGACTTTATTTTAAGATTGCATATTTTAGCTGTATTTTTGGAAATGTCCGAGAATATTTTTAACTACTGTGAAAGAGGTGCACAGTTTTGACATCCTACTGTTGAACATTCATCTAGATATTTTAATTGCGATTATAAATTTCAGTGAATAGTGTTTACATTAGAAAACACTTTTTTTTTTGCATGTTCTTTACGTGTTTTTCAGCGATTAAGCATTGTAATACATTTTTTGGTTCAATCAAGCTTCAATATAGATGGTGCAACAACCAATATTTAATGTAATACTATATAATAGCATTATATAAATCACTACATTACTACACAGTAGAATGCTGCAAATGTTGAGCAATGACTGAAATTTCCTTTTTTGGGTGAATAATATGTTTAAGCACAATTAGTCATTTAGGCAACTAACCGACTAGTTGATGTTGAAAATACACAGCTTTGCACATCCTTGCTGCATTAACAGCTTCATTAGATTAAAATCAGCATATGACATAAAATAGGTTTTAAACTATGAAAAACATTTGAGATATTGAGGAATGAACTTGAGGAGAACTGATATCATTTTCTTGCAGGTACCACTTTAACATTTTGAATCTAACACACTGACATTTATTCATTTTTAAGTGTGGGTTAAGTTTGTTGTTTTGAAGGCCCCTGTTTTTGTAATCCTTCTGATACCAAGTTTGCAGTTTACAATGAGTGTGAAATGTTGTTTAGACAGAGTTTGTAGTCTGACTGGGTCTATTGAGTATTGTACCACCTATATTGCAAGCCTGATTGAATCAAAATTTATTACAATGCTTAATCACTGAAAAAAACCTTTTTGGTTCTTCAGAGGTCGACCTAAAAATATACCTAGTGCACACTTCATCCTTCATGTAATATACATAGCTATTGTACAAAACATTTAACAAAAATATTTTAAGAAACAAAAGATATACTGTTTAAAATTAGGATTTTGATACTTTGTGGTTGTCAGACATTAGTGGCACATGTTCACAGTAAATGTGATGAACAACACCGGTGGTTGCTGTGCTAGGACACCTGTGTAAACTTCAGAACTGTCGTCATTTGTTTGCAGATGCCAGTTGATATAAATATTTTGAATCAAATACACTGACATTTATACATTTTTATGTGCGGCTTAAGTTTAATGTTTTGAAGGCCACTGTTTTTGTAATTCTTCTGATACTACGTTTTTTTGGCATTTACAGTATGTGTGAAATGTTGTTTTGACAGTCTGTAATCTCACTGTTCACTAAGGCCTTTGGCATAAAGCGGATCATTTGTGATCCATTTTCTCTGTATGTCTCAAGTTCAGCGTGGACAAAATAAATGCACATTTTCTCTGAACTCTGCGTCTGGCCTTCCAAAACCTCTGTGGCATCTCAGTCTTATTGTGAACAGAAACCACCGTGACCCAGCCGGTCGCATTAAATGGCATTCTACTGTTTACAAGTAGCAGTTTACTTGCCATTACGCTTGTGTAAACAAGAGTGAGTGCGGATCATTGTAAAAACGGGGTCTGAGTGGCTGGGCTTTTATAGGGCATATTCTCTTACCCTCTCTGACACTGAGAAAGCTTTATATAGACTTGTCCGATAAATAGTGTTTGTCCTCCCTGGTGTATTGTGGGAAGACAGTGGCGGGCAAGTGTATGGAATCTCTGATACGTCAAAGGACAGGTCGGATGATTTAGTAGACGTGTAGGAACCCGCACGGACAAATGAGCCTATAGCCACAATTTACCGAGACAGGTCGGGCTTTGTCTTTGAGACGTACAAGTGGTGTTGTGATGGTCTAAGAAGCAATTCATCTACTTTGAAAGGATGCTCCCTGAAGTAGGCCTATGGCTTAATACCTTGACAAGCGCTTTAAAGACGTGCCTCTTTGTCAGCCTCGGCAAACGTCTCGCCGTTCGTACTTGCATGCAGTGCACTATGGGAGCTGTGGGGGTATTAGGAGCCGGGAAAGATGAAGAGATGTCTGTCTGTGGTCTGTTTGACGTTACAGACCGCATGCGCTTGCTGATACTTGATCTGATGTTAATGTGCCGCTCTGCGAGAGCGAGCACAAGAGAGGGAGAGAGCGAGTAACGGAGGGGGAGATGGGCAGATAATCCCGTCTGCCTGATGAGATTGAAGGCTCGGATTGATTGATCGCCTAATCATAGGAGGAAATGGGCCTGAAAATGAATGGGACTCTGCCCTTGGCTTGCCGGGGAGCCGGGCGGCTGGATCGCAGGGGATGTTAGCTGCAACTCTACATGGCCTTAATGTGCACGGGACCTGATTTCATTTGCGTCTGATATACAGTTATACGATCCCCACTAAATGATCAAATATAAAAAGCAAGAGGGGGAGCCAGGCAAAGGGTGTAAATCAAGCTTTATTGCTGGAATATTACTTTTTCATGCCATCTGAAATTGATGCTTGCAGGAAGGTGAACGAATGAAAATCCAATACGAATTAGCACCAGTGGATGCGGCAAAGAGAAAAAGGAAGCCGAAAAAGAGATGACGAGGATATGAAATACTAGTTAAGGGTACCGGAGGATTATATTTTTTCCTCCTGATTAGGTTCGCATTATCAGCCCGGTGCCTCGCAGATTTGTTTTGAGAAATTTCCTCGCAACTGGGAGGCAGGATTACGAGAAGATCCTGTGCCGTCATGAGATAACGGGTGGGACTCTCTCTCACTTTCAAAGCTACCTGAGATTTCAGCTGCATCTGAGCGTGTAACCCAGAGCTATTCTTCACCTTACTGAGGTAAACTTCATCTCGGAGGGATCTCCGCTGGTGGGCTCTGCTTTGCATGAACCCCAGCCCTCGGTGGTGTCTGTAAACGAGACAGGCATGTCACATCCATTCGGTCTCTGAATCTTGCTGGTGGAGATGCACGCTATACGTGAGTAGCTTCTGCTCGGACCGTGCATTTATCTCCGTTTCCACCTGAAGCCCGGCAGACCGCCAATAATACTGGCATGTCCGTCCGTGCCAAATTGTAATCTTCGGCCTAAAAGACAGCAGCCCCTTTGTGATTGGAGCGTGAGCGTAACGAGGGTAAATTTAGCGCTTAGCTGCCATTTGTAAGCGGAGGTGCCATGGCAGATCAGGGGCGGTATGTGACTAATGAGATGATGTGTGTTATCACCAGCAGTCTCGTAAACAGGGAGGTCATTTGGTGTGCCAGCCCGCGTTGTGGATATGTGAATCTTATTTGACAGAGAACGATGACCCAAACCGCCCCTCCTGGCTTGTCCCATTGGATCAGTGGCAGTGGCTGTCACAAAGCTGAAGATGATTTCTACTCGCCGGATGCACTCGGAGCTGGCAGAAAAGGCTTTGGTTAAGCTCTCTTTCTTTTCGTTTTTCACTGAATGCTGTCAGTGACTAAGAATATATTGTGGTTAGAGAGTGTATTTTGCTACGCTCAAGTGTACCTAGGTTGTTTTTCCAGCATTTCTATTAAATTATGGCCTTTTTGCACTTTTATTAGAGAGGGTAGACAGTCCCCAGGGCTTGAACCTATATTCGGACAAGCACTTTGGCTTTTAAATGTTCACCCCCTTTATTCAGATTTGGTGGATCAGTTGGTTTTTCAGTGACCACTTCTGAACTTTTACTTTTGGTCCCATCCACTTCTCAAAATTTGACTGTTATAATGTGCTTCATGGCTAGCATACCTTGCTTGATTTATTTAGCATTTTCAAAATGTCATTTGTGGGTTTCAGGTAGGCCAGATGAATCTCACATCTGGTAGTTGACTCCCTGGTAGATGGTGGTTGATTCTCCTCTCTGTCTCCTCCTAGAGGAAGGTGTCTGGGCTGCAGATCTGGGCAGGTTTCCAGTCTGCATGTGCTTTGGAGTCAGCAGAGGGCGAGACGGAGACTTTGCGAGGGCTCAGCGTGCCTGCTGATGGAGAGGGAGCCCGCTGATCAATAGAATTGATCATGAAGTCAATACCCCAGTTTATATCCCTCTCTGTTTACTCCCACCCGGCTGTTGGCGTGTTAAACCGAGCGTGCTCTAAGCAGTCACCCTCGGGACCTTCTAAAAGCTGCCCTCGCACCCACCATTGATTGACACGCAACAAGCAGCAGGAAGTGTCGACGGTGCGGTGGCCGGATTCTGTTTCCAAATTCCAGCGGAAGATCAAGACGGGAAGGCTTCGCATATCCCAGCAGCTTCACACGTAGCCGTTTCAACAGGCGTTCGCACGTCCTAGCGGTGCTGAGTTTCTGATTAGCCTGGCTCAAAGGCTCAAAGAGTCTCCAAATGCAACATTTAATCAATTTTGGGATTGATTTCTTTTCAAGGCCAAGAACGGATGACCTCACTCTTACTCAAAATGATTTCTCTTACATTTTCCTGGCCATTATTAACAGGAATCTCAACTGTTCTGTACATCTTCTTTCCAGAAAAATAGCTTTGTTCATTTATTTGTAAGAACTCAATATGTCATGTGTTTGGTTTTGTAAGGTAATTGTGAGTAGTATTTTTAATGATATACTCTACATAGTTTCACGCTGCCAGCTGATTTCATCCTCTTTGTATGTAGACCTTGGTCTTTGCTCATGCACTATAATGAGAAAGATAATTGAGATATCAAAACATTGTGTTTGGAGAGTCTATTCACTTCAATTTTCCATTAGCACAAGCTCTGCTCTGTAAAGTGAGTTGACAGTAATCGTGAAACAGTGAATTATAACTATGACACTTGACAGAAAAGTTAAATGACTGTTTTTGTGCTGGATTGTTCCAATAGGACCAGAGTTCTCTTGAGAGTGACTGCTTTTCTCTGTCTCTCTCTCTATTAGCCCAAGTTTTTTTTCTCCCTCTCGTCCCTTTCGTGCCCCTCCCTTTCCAAAAACACTGACTCTGAAGACCCTGCAGTGATTTAATCTTCACGTGATTTGAATAAGTTTGACCTGATACAGACAACACTAATTACAAAACCAAATCAGCCCTTTAATACAGTGCTGCGCATATTTGTGAATATTTGCCACTTTGACGCAGTGCAGAGCTGCTGCTGTGATAAGAGCTTAGTTGATGTCTGTCTCACCCTATTTGCCTGTAGGGTTGAACATCACACGGCCTTTTTAGGGCCAGAGTTTAATTGGTGCCAGGTTGTCTTTGGCATTTCCAAGTGCAGTTGTACTTACCGAGTCAACATTGCCTCTCAGTGTCTGTTTGTTTGACAGCTCAAGATATGGTCACTTGGGATTGGAATCATGACGAATTAAATGATTACAGCTCTGGTTCTGATTCATCTTTACGACTGCTGTTAATTAGAGGAGGATGGAAAGGAGGCAGTGCCTCCTCAAAATATTGGATGAGAAAAACAAATGCAGTACAAAAATAAAACATTGCCAGTATTACAAAATATAACATTAAAAAGTGTATAAATCTCTTGACTTTCTAAAGAAACATTGTCCAACAGCAACACCAGCAGGTAAAGTTAACAGTGGGGGTCCGTGTCTCTCTCGCCTCTCCTGAGCCCACTGAGTTTTAACAGACCTCCTAAAGAGGTCAGTGAGTTTGTTGGGGGGTAACTGAGAATGAGGGGAATATGCGATAAATCCTGCCTGTTGTGCTCTTGCGTGTTCGAATCGGTCTCAGTGAACAATATAATGACGTTAATGGGAAGACTGATTTTAGAACATTGTACACCACTGATAAACATATATGTTATATGTGCTCAAATGAACAACCAGTCAGTAAATACACTAATTAAACAGTCTCACAGTCCGCTGCATGTGTTTGATTCACTAAAAAGAACTGACTCAATAAAACTGAGTCATTCATTCAGGAGTCAACCTACACTGCATTGTATTTGCACTGTATGTGTTTGATTAATTAAAAGGGAGTCATGATTAGTTCATTTGGGTGTCTAACAACACTGGTTGTGCTGTATGTTTTTGACTCATTACAGTCATTTATTCTATAACCCAACTGCACTCGCTCTCTGTTTTGCATTTTTGATTCATTAGTGGTGCTGTAACGACACTCAATAAATTGTGTGGGAAACACTGCCAGAATATTTTACCATGGTGTTCTGTTTGCATTGATGGAAGAATGCACATGCAAGAACCATTAATTGAACTGAATATTTTTTGGTTCTGGTATTTTTTAAAACAGTGGTTCCGTTTAAATATGTATGCAGCAGCTGCTTTTGAGAGACTGACAGTTGTGTGAAGCCAACATTCACTACCTAACCCAACCCAGCCCCTTTAAACCCACCAGCCATCCTGTTTTCTGTTTAATGCATCATTTACTGCCCGTAAACAGTTTGTGTAAAGGTGTTTATAGATGATTCGTGAGTGCCCCTCACCCCACCCGTCCTCCAAAAGTGTTGGCCTGAGTTACACAACTTTGATAGGGGCTCAGTAAGGGTAGGACGGGCTAGACTGTGGCGGTGGAGGTGGTTTTGGGGTCTGAACACATAAAAGCTTCACGCTCAGCTGGGGCCATCTGCCTTCCAGCTTCTGAATTACTCCACACAGCATGGCATCGACTGCAAACGAGAGTGCGAGTTCATTATGGTATGCCGCATGTGTTTTTCAGCACCCTTTTTTGGCGGGGCATCAGATAAAAGTCATGCTGCACTGTGCGGAATAACAGAAGATGTGGAGGCCCTTCTGTAAAATTGACTTTAATCTTTTTACCTTTTCCATGTCACCTCCAAACATGTGGAGTCTGATATGATAATAATGTGAACCTGTCCTGGGTATTAGAGTTAAGCTGGCTGATTAGGCCACACATCGATTAGTCTATCACTCTGTACTGACCGCACAGGTTGAGAAGTGCAATGCCGTTTTGAAGGACGAGGGCACACACACACACACACACACACACATACACACATATACACACTTTTTATGCATTTCAGAAGGAACATAGCTGTTTATCAGACAGACCTTCCATTTATTCTCAATTCTGTTTAAACTGTTACTGTGGGTGTTAATGTTTGTGAAACGGAATGAGAAAATGTTTTTTTTTCAGATAAATTCCTTTTCATTTTCTTTGGAACTTGGGAAATAGTCCAGAGACTGAGTGTAATTGAATTATAGGAATGGTTCACCTCAAAATTGTCATCATTTTAAATAAATATAGAGACATGAACACAGAATCGAATATTTCTCCTATATCTTAAGACTAAATCAGCTGTTTATCTTTCTGTGACCTTTAAGGTGATAGATCACATTTAGGGATTCCTTTGAGGCTATAGAATTTTTTTTAACCATTTCCCTATATACATTGACCTGACTGTGTGGAGAAAGTGAGAGAGAAAGAAAAACAGAAAGAGAGAGAGAGCAGTAAAGGTTATAACCCAGCTCTTGTCTGAACAGTCTGAGGCCTTTAATCCAGGAACAAAGTAATTAAAGTCCACCTTTGCAGAAAAGGCCAATTAAAGTGGACCGCACGTCTCAGAAATGTGGGCATTTGCTGGAGAAAGTGAGCCCTTTTATCGGAGCAGTGGGAATCTTCACCCTGCTGCTCATGCTATCCTTCAGAGCACACCAACATTGTGCACTTTACACACTAAGAACATGTGCTATATAGAACCCTATGATTTCCGCTAAGCGGAAAACGCGGACGGAATCACGGAATCCAGTCATAAAAACGGAATTTACTGAATAACGCGGAATGTCATGGAATTTGTCAAAGTTTGAATGAATTAATCAAAAATAGGTTATTACGCTTAAATCAAACCGTAATGTGGACTAGTATCTGTAAATATTACGCTGCAAAAATACCATTTAAATGTGAATCCTGCATGTTCTGCGTGTCTCTTTTTTAATGAATGGAGCAGACAAGCGGTTTTGTTTACTACACACCCTGAAGTGCGCCTGACGCTCGCGGTGATTTCAGCGTCTGTCGTCTCACTAACTGAGGACATACATACATGAACAATATCTGCTGAGAGTCACTTCGTGAGCATTTGACGATTCCATTTTAGGAAATCTAGCGTTATATCATATACACGCAAAAATGTAAAGGTAGGCGCTGCAACCCATCAAAATAAAAGTCTGGTTTAACTACTACAACTAAAATGAAACAAACATTGTTTTTGAGGGTATAATCACAAAACATTTTGTCCATGTTTTAATTTTAATAGTAAATTTCCCTTTGTTTGCCAAAAAATAGTTAATTTTCAATAATTAAAAGGTAAATAAAATGTTTTATGCCTTCATTTGATAACCAGAACATTTTAAATACACAACACAGAATTTCTGAGGGTAAAACAACCTTTCATAAAGCTATTTTAGGAATAAATTTGAATAAATTAAGTATGCTTTCAAATAATTAGACATGCTAATACACAGAATTTGATAACAATAAAACATGGTGAGAAAAGATAAAACATTTCATAGGGCCCTAAACATGTCAAACCTTTATTAAATTGATGTGAAATTGTATGTTTCATGATTTTAATAAATTAGACATGCTCTTTGGTTAATAAAATTTAATTTAACCATTAAAAAGGAGTTGAGAAAAATTAAAACGGGAAAAAATTAATCCAGAAAAATTAAAACGGAAAAAATGGAATTTGGAAAAAAAATAAACGGAATATATCATGATTCAGAACATTGCAGTACATCAGAATGTCACAATTAGATTGTGATTGTGAAAGAGGGACCAAGTGTGTCCACAGGAGGAAAAGTAAATCTGTGGGCCAAAAGTACTAAAAAGTACTTCTTTCTGGTTAGCGGTGCTTATAGTCATCTTCTCTAGACTGTAAATTGGTGGAAAATCGGGGTAATCATGTAGTGTATTCCAGGCTTTAGTTGGTACTACCTTACTATAACATTGAAGGTTAAAAATAACTGTTTGTATACAAATGCTTAATAAATAATTAATAAATAATAGTTACAATTGCATAATTATATTTCTACTCCTATTTTTTTTTTAATATAAACATTTAAATGGTGGCTTTCAAAAAACAGATTTATTCAAACATAAATTAAACACTGAAGAGCAGTAAAAACTATAATGAATGTTATATGGTGCATATATATAGCAAAATGCTCCTCTCTATAGTTCATTTTTCTAGCTTGCCAATGAGTTTGGTCACTGGTTACGTTTTTACTGAGGTAAATGTGACCTTACGTGACATCGTTTACAAGCAGTTATACTGACGCCTTTCTGCGGTTGAAACACTGATTGAGCGATTACATGAGACAGGATACAGACTTTGGTAAGTTGTACTCTTTTTTTTTTTTTTTTAAATACCTTCACATGTTCATTCATGTTTATTTTGTGCTGAAACTGGTATTAAAGCAGAATAGATGATCAGTTCACATGCACTTTGCGGTGTTGGTTCTCTTGAACTGAGGCGCTACAGCAATCTGGCGCTCCACATTTATTGTTTAAATACTGTAATAAAATGTACAGAATTTGGAATCTGAGACTTTGTTTCATATCAAAAGTATCAAAGCACAAAACTTATTGTGATTTATTGGATGGGAGGGGCAATACAATGATCTGTTCATTAACCAAAAACATGCTATTCTTGTGATTTAAGAATCCATATTGTTACGTAAAAATGAGAATTGAGAAATCTTTTTTTTTTTTACTTTTTACCTTGTTGCTTTTGACCCCATTGACTTTTGTTGCATGGACAAAAACATTTGACACTCTTTCAAAATAAGAAAGTCATGCAGGTTTGCTAATACCAAACATTTCATAAACGTCAGTGGAAAAGTTTGATTGAGTGTAGTATGTTCAGGGTGGATGATGTTAGCACAGCTACTGTAGTGTTATTAGATAAGACATAGCTTAGGTTAGGCAGGCAGGCCTGACTTAAGGCTCTAATGTGGAATATTTCGGAACAGAGCCTGATGTTGGTTGCTGTGCCAGGCCTCTGTCCTTAAATCCTTCTCCAAATATTGGGAGCGCTAAGAGCACTGGGGTTGTGTGGTGTTACAGTGATGAAAGAGCCAGCAAAGCAAAGCGAACAGCCTTAAATGCAGCCAGAGTTCTATCAGATTATGTTTACTTAACCTCTGAGCATCTATTAATCTGTTCCCAAACTCTCTGGTTACAGTGAGCGATGGGCACCCCTGCCATCGGTCTCCAGTACAACTGGCCCCAGCTGCTCCCCAGCTGTGCTCTCTGAGTTTTGGCCCGTTAAAGTAGCCCCATCCAACACCCCTGCCTTGTTCACATCAGCCCATCAAATCTGCTCGTACATCTGTAGCGCATTCACCTCGCGAGGCTACATTAAAGGGTCCTGCGTTTACCCAGAAGTCACTTCGACACACGATGCACACACATTTCTTTGCCTGTAATCACCGGGGAGTTCTGAAGGATGACGGATAAGTTGTTTGAGCTCTTGGGCTGATTGTCAGTTTAATATGTGTGCACTGAGTGCCGCTTTGCTTTGTTAATTTGTTTTGGCTAAAACTCTGATGAATACAGGAGGGATGAGGGTTGAAGTCTGGTGCATGCTTGAATCATACATGTGTGTGTAAAACAGATTAGGAGCGCTGCAGGCCTGCTCTATGGAGGGATGAATGCTGTTTGTGCTGTCAGGCCCAGCAGTCAGCATTCAGCAGGTTGCCACTGTCAAACACTAAATCCACGGCAGGGACCCTCTCTTCGTCTCTGTCCTTTCTCCCTGTAGATGGTCTCTTAGTCCTGCTACTGATCCTCAAAAACATACACACACCCACATAAGTCTAAAGAGGCCACATCACACCTTGAACTCCCTACTTCTTTTGACAGGCTCTAACAGAACCACTGGTGGTCTTGCTCTACTCAGCGTCAGACTTCTTCACACACAGAAGTTAATCGATGGTGTTCTGGAAAAAGGCCTATTAATATTCATAGAAATTTCGGATGATAGTTTGACCAAAGCTGTTAAATCAAGCAGTAAGATGTTGCCATCGCTAGGGTCATAAGTCTTCATTGAGTTAAAAATTTTGATAAAATGTGTTGGATTCTGTGAGGTGCAGAATTCTAAACAAGGCATGTTAACAATAGTCTAATTTTTTTCAGCAATCCAATTTCGCAAATAAGAAAAATAGTGCAGTTTTTTCCAAAACGCTCCCATCTACTGATGATTAGACATACTGATTTCGTCAAACCAGATTTCTTTCTTCTTTGAAACACATACACACATGCACACCATTGGCTTCCAGTGACTGTAGGGACAAAAATACTAAGATGCTTTTTTTGCTTTTTTTTTGTATTCCACAGAATAAGGTTTGGAATGACATTAAGGGTTAGTAAATGGTGATTTTCATTTTTGAGTGAAATATCCATTGAAGCTTCTCAGTGCATGCCTTGTGCATGAGGCAACCAGTCATCACTCTTAAAGGATTAGTTCACTTCCAGAATAATTTCCTGATAATTTACTCACCACCATGTCATCCAAGATGTTCATGTCTTTCTTTCTTCAGTCAAAAAGAAATTAAGGTTTGTGAGGAAAACATTCCAGGATTTTTCTCCATATAGTGGACTTCCATTGGAGCCAATGGGTTGAATGTCCAAACTGCTGGTTCAGTGCAGCTGTAAAGGGCTCTACACAATCCCGGGCTAAGGAATAAGGGTCATGTCAAGCAAAACGATTGGTCATTTTCTAAAAAAAAATACAAATGTATATACTTTTTAACCACAGATGCTCATCTTGCCCTAGCTTGACCTCAGGCATTACATAGTCACGTTGGAATGGTCACGTGTGATATAGGCAGAAGTACCGACCCAGTGTTTACAAAGCGAATGTGCACAAAAAGTTGGAGGAGAAAACGAGATGGAGTTTTTCGCCCTAGCCTACATTTTTGAATTTGCAGATGTGCATCACAGAACTAGTGCAAGATGAGCATTTGTGGTTAAAAAGTATACTTTTTTATTTTTTAGAGAGAGAAGGGTCTTTTATAAGACCCTTATTCTTCGGCTGAGATCGTGAAGAGCCCTTTGAAGCTGCAATATGGACCTTCAACCTGCTGACCCCCATTGAAGTCCACTGTATGAAAAAGAAAAAAATTCTGGAATGTTTTCCTGAAAAGCCCTGATTTCTTTTTGACTAAAGAAAGAAAGACATGAACATCTTGGATGACATGTGGGCGGGTAAATTATAAGGTAATTTTTATTCTGGAAGTGAACTAATCCTTTAACAGACTGCAGACTGTTAAATTACAGATAGTCCCTAACAGATTTCATGAGAACATGTCTGAACAGTACTATTATGTTTTATACTCACATTTTGTGTTTTCTGGAAGCCAGATAGACCCTTATTCATTATCACAGCATGTGTGTACGGAGGGCATAAATGAAGTCGGCATATAAATGAAACTGTGTTTTAGAGGATAGAGACTAGAGGTGGATGGGAAAACAGAAGAGAAATACACCTGTAGAACATTATTAATAATGAATGAGACCGGTTTTACAAAATTTCACGTCATAAAAGCGGCTCTTTAGTTGCTGCTTTATGTGTTCACCAGGGTTACATGCAGTGAACTGCTGGGAGACAGACCGCACTGGGACTCTCCGTCAAGACTTATAGAATGGTTTCTTGTAACATGTGGAAACTCAAGCTGTGTTATCCAGTAATTGAGGCTTCCTGCAAAAGCTGTTCCGTAAGCAGTACGGGAGGCCATTTTCAAGGCTGTTAAAGGCAGTATGCTGTTAAAGGGATAGTCCACTCCAAAATCGAAATTCTGTCATTTACTCACTTTCAAGTCAAAACCTGCTTGGCCTGCTTTCTTTCATAGGACACAAAATGAGACATATTTAAGAACGTTCATGCTGTTCCCTTGGAGCTGGTGCTCCAAAAGTACAAAAAGCATCCTAAAAAGTCAGTATTACTCATAAGCTGCGCCACAATTCAGAAGCTGCATCCTTCGAAGTGTGCAGACTTTAAAGGCCATGCTTTCGAAGGCCATGAAGGTCAAACCGAGTGTTGTAAAATGGGACGGTTTAGCCTGTGAAGGATTTCTCTTGTCACCTAGCAACTATGACAGCTGCCGTTGATGAGCAGCAGTAATGTTTATACTGGATTTTTTTTAATGAAAGTTTTAATCAACAGGATTCACAGCCAGATTTTACCTTGGTCCAATTATGTCCCAGTAATAAAGTCACATCTTAGAAAGACAACATTTAAACCGCTTTTCTTTTTGTTACAATTATATTCAATATATTACATATTCAATTATGTTAAAACCCAATACCTATTTAAAAGTAGAATTCAGCATTTTCTTTCTCTCTCTCTCTATCTCAAACAAAACAAAACAAAAAAGTAAAATAAAATAAAAAATAAATAAAAAATCCTATCGTTACCAGGGCTCAATGAACCTTGGGCCACAAAGGATCTATCTGCTGAATTCTTCGTTGCACGGGAAATGAAGGACGCATTTGAAGCTGCATTTGAAGGAGAATTAGGACAGCCTTCGTTGCACCATTTTAGGGCTGGACGATATGGGCAAAAAAATATCACAATAATTTTTTTCATATCAGTCGATATCGATAATTATCACAATAAATGTCAAATCTTTATTTCTTTCAAGTTTAAAGTCAGGTTTTTGGTCCAAAGTGAAAGTTGTAGAAACCAGACCATTAATTTTTTCTTAACAAAATAAATATCTAAATAGAAAAAATTATTTCTGCATGTTCCAATGAGTTATATTGTTTCAAATCAAGAAACAGGTTTGGGTTGTCTGATAATGATAATAATAATAATAATAATAATAATAATGATAATGATAATGATGTTAACACTGTAGCAAAATTGTAGCAACCTAAGTTTTGTATGGTTAAATTTATTCTGACCTTTTTTTTTTTGTTTGCAATTACCAATGCAATTAAGCATTGGTCTCCCATAGTAGCAAGCATACATTTTAAATCATGATAACTACATAGTTTTATTGGTAGCCTATTTGTATGAAAAACAGTAGGACTAAAAACATTTAGGATAAATGCACACATGCCATAGCTTAATCACAAATACATACATACTATAATTATATACCATTACTCCTGTAATAAAATTCAGTGTGAATATCCCACATTGCTGCCACAATACCATGGTGCAGTGAGTGTTACTACAGTAAATCCTTGGTAAATGATGGCAATGTGTAGATTGAAAAGCCTTTTGACTCTTGTTGCACACAGCTTTAAACTAGTTTGAATCATTTGTGTTCACCGCTGAAATCAAGTGTTTCACGCTGGATCTCACAGCACTGTTTAGTGCTCGCATGACGGAGTAAATGCATCTTCTCTAGTGAGCTTGCGCAGCGTGGCAGTTTGAACTTTGGTTTGAGCAGATAAACGGTCTGTGTAGCACGATTCAAATGAGTCACGCTGTTTCTTTCCACTTTTGGCACATAAAAATTATATCGAACAATTATTGAACTCCTCATGTTGTTTTATAGAGGAAAACTATATTGCGATAATTATTGTTATCGAATTATCGCCCAGCCCTACGCCATTGTGAGAAATTCGGTCATCAAATGCAGCCTTCAGAAGAATGCAGCCTCTGAATTGGGACTCAGCTATTTACAATATTCCTGTACACCAGTGTACACAAGTCTACTCAGTTATACACAAGTCTTCCAAGGCATATGATAACTTTGTGTTAAGAAAGGACTAAAATAGATGTTATTCAAAAATAAATAAATAAATAAATAAATAAATAAATAAATAAATAAATCTGTGATCACCATTCACTTTCATTGTTTTGTTCTCTTATAAATGCTTAGCTTCTAAAACATACAAAGTCATGATGGATTTTAGTTAGCATTTACCTGCAATGAGATTTATTACATGTGATGGTCATTCATTTTTTTGAACATATCTAAACCGAAACCCTACTAATAAGAAACACATGGTTTCTTCCTCAGGCTGTTCAGCAGTCCCTCAAAACTTCCACCAAACTTGCCACTTCAATCTTCTGCTTGTCTCATATTTTGTTTTTATTTATATCACAGTAACTTTTAACTTCCTGCTGTTTTGTGTGTTATTATGTTCTTCTTCTTTCCTGTCTGTCTGTCTCCCTGTCTCCCCCCCTCAGTTGGCAGTGAACTGATACATCCTTTTGAAAAGGTATTGATGCCGGTTTGTAGAGATGTGCACGGTGCAATGCAATGGCCCTGCTTTTTATTGCCTGCCGCATACTAATCCCAGAGCTGGGGGTGTAAAATGACACCTGCAGGGTGCAGTGTGTACGAGTGTGTGTGTATGTGTGTATGTGAGAGAGAGCGCTACACACCCACATGAAAGTACTGCCATTAAAAATGATCAAAGAAATTACTGCACTCTGCTTCACAAGCCTGTTCTCATGCCTGGCTCGGTGTAGGATACATCTTTGTACTCGCACAATCACACACACATACACACACACACACACACACACATATACTCTCATACCTCTGCATACATCAATTAGCATCTGTTAATAGATTCCCGGAGATTCACAGTGTATATATTTCCACATAAACTAGCCTAAGGCCTTTTACAGACATACATATGCTTTGAGGAAGAGGAAAATGTTGCTCGTAGTTGGGTTTTTAATTGCGATCGTTTTTTTTTTATTTTAATGCCGAATGCTTCTGAATTATGTATGGATAACTCATATTTTGTTAGCGTTCTGCAAACCCATAATGAAATATTGATATAATATTAAGTTAAGATAATATTATGTGGTGCAGTGTTATCATTAGTGATGCTGACTGAAGGAAGAATCGCTGTTGCGCACACTTAGGGTGTTATTCTAAACCCCTAACCTTAATTAATTTAATTAATGGCGTGTTACTCATCCCACACTTGTGATACAGACATCAGTGATACCTCAAATCACAATTAAACTTATTTTTATTTTTTTGGGTAGTGATGAAGTATATGGAAAAATCACAAAAGTTCATATTTAAGGGCCATAATAAAATAGAGGATGGTCTCTTTTATTAGTAACCTTCTGAAATGATTCATTTTTATTTTTAATTTTTTTACCGAAGCATCGAAAATAAAGTTTATCTAATAGTTAATCATTTAATGAGCTTTTTAATGATATAATTATGTTTCTACTCCAATGTGTTCTTACAATATAAGTATTTAAAATATAGCTGTAATAAAAATGTGTTTCCATGGCAGATTTATTGTAACATACATTAAATACTGACAACAGCACTAATGAGTTATATAAAAATATAGTGATTATATAATATAGTGCATATATTTAAGCACTACATAATGCTTCTCTCTCTCTTTTTTTCTTGCTAACAAGCTATAGACAATTAATGACTTTCCTGAGGTAAATTTAATGTGTGAAATGTGACATGTTGTTTAGAAGCTGTTTTTTTTTTTTTGAATATTTGAATATTTCTTTTGATTTGGGTCAGTTAGCAACCACCTGGAGCACCTGGACAACTTTTGTGTGTGTGTTTCTACTGTTATTTTTTTAACATTTAAATTTGTTAATAATAACTAGGGATGTATGGAAATAAAAATTCTGGGTGCACTTGGCCCGAAAACTGAAACTGAAAATGCTGTTTTAATAGTTCTTTATTATTTTATTAAATAATATTAAATATTTTTGTAAGACTTTATACTATAACTATAACTCAATAATTTTAATGACACTGAATTTAAAAAATACAAGCCAATAACATTAGCACATTTTTGTTGAAATTGGACAGAAAATATATTAATATTAAATATCTATATACAAATATCTATTATTATAAATATATGGGTCATACAATGAAATCGGTGCCTTTTCCACTTGGAAAAATGGACAAATATAATAAGTTGAATCAATTTTTTTTAAATATCCATGAAATGAAGACACCTTGAAATGACAAGAAACTGTATTGTGCCATCTCATGCCATGTAATTTATTATTTTATGACTAATTTTCTACCTCATGTTTTGGTGTTTTTGTAAACCCTGTTATCGACACAAGCATTACTAGATATTATAGTTGAATTAGAACTCATATACCACTGAATGATATAGGCATTAGCTCAATAATATACTGAGGGTGTCCTTTAAAATGTTTCATTTTTACACAGACAATCTTTAAAAAACAGGGTCAAACCTAATCAATGTCTTCCCTACTACCCACATGTCAAAACCTGTTACTCTAAAAAGTAACAGGTTTGACAATTTCAAACAAATTTGCTAATTGCTAGCTAATAGTCAAGTTCACAAAAGCACATATGGAACACTTTGAAAGGATTGTACTCATATATATTGATAATATTAAATGTAAGAAATAATTGTTTAAACAGTATTTACATTGCATGATGGCCTCACCTCAATCAAGCTATCACACATCATCAAAAATGGAATATTATAGAGGAGTGAGAAAAACATGCTTATGTTTTAAGTGTTGGAATCCTGGTTGAGAGTTGATGTAACCTCGTAGAAGTGATGTCACTTAAATGTACATTATTTTACAAAGGTTTTGTGATGAGGGTAACAGAGCTGACATGAATTCAGGGGACACCAATAAAATGATTTGTATGTTTTAGGAAAACTGCATACTGCATACATGCCAGAACATTGCTTAACAATGCGACTATACTTAGAACAATATGCAAATGTGATTTTTATATCATTTTGCCTTCAATTTGCAAATTAAAAGTCCTGCTGAAAAAGAATAATCATAGTGAGGGACAGGCCAAAACCTTACCCTTACCAGCATAAATGCTATTTAAATTATTTAAAATAATATTTAATTTACTTTTTTGATGTAATATTGATGGAAGCATATAGATAAGACAGTATATTTGTTGAGTCAACTTAAAATAATTTTTTACCCTGCTGCCTTAACATTTTAAGTTCAGTCAACTCAAATAATTTTAAGTTGCTTGTTAAGTGAAAACTTAGATATTTGAGTTGACTGAACAAAAAAATTGGTTTGTTAAACTTAAAGGCTGTTTTTGTTACCCGGCTGCCTTAAAATTGAAAAGTTGAATCTACTCAAATATCTAAGTTGTCACTTAGTAAAACTTAACATTTCAAGTTGACTAAACTTTTTTGGAGTTGGCTGAACTTAAAATTTTAAGTTGTAATTTAAGTTTAAGTTGATTCAATGCAAAAGGCACTGATTTCGTAGAATGGCGTATCTATTAATATGTAATATATTAACTGAATTTTTTTTGTCTAATTATCCAAATAATATACAGTCCCACAAATTGTCAGAGCATGTAAGCAGAACATAGCGTCACAAAAGGGTAGCAGCATTTCACCAGCGTTGCCCAGTACAGCAGTTTAAATGCCACTTCAAAGCAAATCTTTTTCTTAAAAAAAAAATACTAAAATACTATTTAAATGGCTTGAGGCAGAGTTTTTTGTGGCATGCCATATATTTTCGGGTCCTATTTTTAGCCATATTTCTCTTTCAGCCAAAAACCGAAAAGGCCATTTTTTTCATCTCAAACGCTCGTCTTGTCTTGCTCTGCCTGAACTCTGTGTATTATGGTTCAAGACAGTTAGGGTGTGTTGAAAAACCCGTCAAAAAACGGGTAAAACAGCATTATAGGGATGATTTTGTTTGAAATGTTTTCCTCACAAAACAATTTCTTTACGACTGAAGAAAGAAAGACATGAACATCTTGGATGACAAGGGGGTGAGTACTTTATCTGTGAATTTTTGTTGTGGAAGAGGACTTCTCCTTTAAAGCATTTTAAAGCCCAACATGCACCACGTGTCCATTTTAGTTTCCGCCATTGTAAATAAAGCTTCCATTTTTATTTGTCTTTATACAGAGAGGACATTTCCGTCACCGCCATTGCTACCCACTCACAACAGACCCACATTATGATTAAACGCAATTTCATTCCCTACCGAGCCCAGAATAAAGTGCTTGCTCATGTTAAATGGGCAGTCTGGAATTGCAAGTGCTTCTTAATATGCAGCCATATCAACACATGCAGGAAAACAGCCGTATACGGGAAGCAGATCATAGCGCGGGCGGTCAAGGAGAATGATGGTGGGGTAGTAGAGGAAACCGCATTGTGTTCTAATTATTTTCAGAAATGTCATCATCACTATTCTTTTATTTCTCTCCACGCTTGCGATGAACGGCACAGAGAGATGGTTATCTCGGGGAGCCATTTTAGTGAAGGAATACTCCTTCAGCCCCTTCCCCTCCCTCGGCGGTCCATTTTAAAAGCGAGCGGCTGGCTGTGTGGTGGGCTTGGTAATTTTGCTGGCTTTTCATGTGTTGGAGGGTGATGAGTCCTCCTCCATTAGGTAGCGTCGGCCTGTGATGTATGATGTATGCGCGGCAAGGCATTCTGATGTTTATTCATGATTTTCAGGGCAATGTCTCAGTGAAACCCTCTGATTTCCTTTTAAGGAACAAAGTTTGTGAGATTGAGATTTCAGTTTAAAGGCGCAGAGCCCTATATCCTGCAGCGATTCAGCCCCGCTTCTTTTCCTCCCTCTCTCTTTTTAATCTTCATCTCTCCTCTGATATTACCACTGCCAGCTTTCATTTACTTGACCACCCCAAGTAAAAAGATCACATATAGTTATAATTCTGCCAGCTAGCTTTCCTTCCATGCCCTCTCCTCTCCGAAGGACTTTGTTAAACATTTTAATCGTAACATTTTCATATCTGAAATTTCCACGCAAGCTGCTGCACTTTTTAGATTTATGGGCTTTAATGGTATTTTGTATTTATTGTAAAAGACAGCAAAGATTAGACCAGAAAGTGGAGAGTGGGGTGGCATCAAGACTCAGCTAGTGCAGACTATTCATTCAGTATGCGTTCTATGCATATTAAAAGGTATTTTTTTAATAATACTATTAAAAGTCTCACAGTTTATAAAAAAAATATATAAAGAAGCACAGCTATTTTTAACATTGATAATAATAAAAACTTTTTATTTTTTATGTTGTTGTTATTATTATTATTATTATTAGTAGTAGTAGTATTAATATATTTATTAAAGCACCAAATAAGCATATTAGGATGATTTATGAAATTCAGTGTCTTAGATGACACTGAAAACTTAAGTAATGGTTTCTGAAAATTCAGCTTTACATCACAGAAATAAATTACTTTTTAACATATTACTAAATAGAAAACAGTTATTTTAAATAGTACAAATATTTCACAATTATTATTATTATTTATTTATGTATTAAAGCACCAAATAAGCATATCAGAATGATTTCTGAAGGATCATGTGACACTGAAAACTAAAGTAATGGCTTCTGAAAATTATTAATAAATAGAAAACAGTTATTTTATATTGTACAAATATTTAACAATATTACTGTTTTTACTTTATTTTTGATCAAATAAATGCAGTCTTGGTTAGCATAAGAGACCTAAAAAAAAAACCGTAGCCTACTCTATACATATTTACATTATAAGGAACATTCCACTTTTTTTTGAAAACAGGCTCATTGTCCAACTCCCCTAGAGTTAAACAGTTCAGTTTTACCGTTTTTGAATTCATTCAGCCAATCTCTGGGTCTGGCAGTAGCACTTTTAGCATAGCTTAGCATAGATCATCGAATCTGATTAGACTGATAGCATCTCGCTCAAAGATGCGAAGACTGACGGAAAATGAAAAGTTGTTATTTTCTAGGCTGATATGACTAGGAACTATACTCTCATTCCGGCGTAATAATCAAGGAACTTTGCTGCCGTACCATGGGTGCAGCAGGTGGAATAATATTATGAAATTGACCGGCACTAAGTTTGTGTAGATGCAGAGTTGTAGCCGGCAGAGTTGATGGCTGCGTAATATCATTGCGCCTCCTGCACCCATGGTACGGCAGCAATAATCCTTGATTATTACGCCGAAATGAGAGTATAGTTCCTTACCATATCGACCTAGAAAATCGCAACTTTTCATTTTTCGTCCGTCTTTGTACACGATGTAACTACAGAAGAGTCAAGTTTTGTATAAATGTATATTTTGTAGATGTCAAGTTTTGTAGATGTATAAATCTCAATTTTGAAAAAATGACCCTTATGACTGGTTTTGTGATCCAGGGTCACATATAGTGTCAAAAAACCTAGTAACCTTTACATGATCCTGACAAGGTTGCCAGTTTTTGCGAACTGGGGAGCAGGTTGAAATTATTTTTTTTATTGCAAATGACAGCATGTCACTCATCAGACCGTAATTCAAGTTAAACGTGGAACATTCTTTTAACCTGGTGCTAGTAATGGGCCAGAGCCAACATAAACTCACTTGTTTACAGAGCAGCAACTAGAATTTGCTTTATAACAACTGTAATGTGCAAAGCTAGTGCCTATTTGTCTTGTAAATGACTTTTTAATGATAATTAAGCCACATCCATCCATCACAGCAGCACAAATCCACCCTGACTCCTCCTGTATAAAAAAGTGACATGTTTTCCAATAAACGACCAGCAAGCCTTAACGCAACAAATGCGTCATAATGTAGCAACAAAGGGCAGGAGAAACATTAAAGACCTACGCAGAGATGGACAAAGCCTGATATTGTTGCACTGTTCAGCGTGAATGAAAGCAGCAAGGCTACAGCGCCACCTGTCTCCAGCAAAAGCCCGTAATGAGGTTCCATGTGGAGTCGGAGTGCCTTATTGTCCAGATATACACGCTCTCACTCACACACACACGTGCATGACAAATGGCTCCGTGCCGCCAAGCCACTTCATGCTAATGCCTGTTTGGTGTGTGTGTGTTTGGCCGAGTGCCTCTATTTGCATACGCCGAGCAGCGAGCGTCCCGGCACCTCGCTGCGTCGTCCTCTCTACCCTCCCTGCTATGTTTGGTGTCAGAGCCTCTGGGATATTAATAAGAGCCCTGTTTTATTTTCAGGGCTGAAAGCGGTGCAGTGGAGCGTTAGTAAAGGGAATCCGTCTCCTTGTGCTTAACATATGTAATGCCACACTAATCAGCGTCAGCTCTGCCGCACAGCGGCCCCATATTCACACTGATATGATAAATAATGCAAATGTGGCCAGCCACCGCAAATGCCAGAGTGAGCCAGGGAGCAGAGAAAGTGTGCCGGAGACCGAGAGCCGGCGGAACAGAATGATTGTTGTGCTGTCAAATTGATTTGCATGATAAAGGGCAGCCTAATTGCAACACTTAGCTGTGGCGTCCTGATAATACGCTACAGGATTATTAAAGGACGCGCGTCGGCTCTCCTTTGACTTGACTGATATAGCCTGGACTTTTTGGGAGGCACCGGCTTGGAGTTGTTTGCTGCCACCACTCCCAGTGTGAAGCCTAGTAGCTGCCGTACACCACACACACTTGCATTTCCGTTTAAACGCCCACGTGTATTTCTGTTTCTTGTTCATTTTCTGTCACCTGGGTGGCATAGAGTGGACTGAGGGGGGGTAGGAGAAGAAGAAAAAGACTATTTCCTTTCTGCCTTTCTGCCTTGCTTCCTTTTCCTTCTTCCTTTTCATCAGTTCCGTCATTCTATCCTTCGTTCGTTTTTACTTTATTTCTATCCGTCCTACGCCTACCAAAAGTTGTACCTTTAGGGGTACAAAAGCTTGCCACTGGGGCAGGACATTCAGAAGGACATCTTTGTACCTTATTTACCCCTAAAAGGTTCATAGTAGTACCTTAAGGGTACACATTATTACTCAAAGGATCTAATATGCACATCATTTTCTAAGGGTCATTTTAAGGGTCCTGCTCAAGTGATAAGCTGTTGTACTGCTGAAGGTTCAATTTGTGCACAGTTTTGTAAAAACCTAAAAAAATGAAGAAAGGATTTTTCCTCTTTCATTCCTTTTTACTTTCCTGCCTTCCTTTCTTTAATAATAAATGATTGATGTTTCAAATTAGAAAATACTGTAGAAAATCCAATTTAGTCTCTAGCTTCGGAGGAAAAAAAAAGGAGTGGAGTTCTGTATCACTGAGCCAATCTTTAGCTTTAATGCTCACACAGGGGCCGGCACTCTATGATTTAATGTGGCTTGTGAAAATGGCCGCCATTATGTACACTATTAACAAATCAAGTGCTGTGCTATCCCGGAGTGAATCTGTGGCACTTATGCTGGGTGGCTTTATGCCTTCCACTTATGATTTATGGACCCTTTATAATCAAAGCGATTGCAGAACACTGGAAGTTAGAGATTAGCATTTTAGTTTCTGCTCTTTTTAATCAAAGAATAAAAAAACAATATTTGAACCAAGGTGGTCTGGTTGGTCCAGCAAGGTTGACCTCAGCTCCACCACCTCCACTCAGACCAGCATAGAACAGCAAATGACCTTGAGGACCAGATTGGACCAGCAAGAATCCATGTAAAACCAGCAGGGAATCTTCGAAGATCCAGTCCCTCCACTTATCCCTAATGTGCTCTGTCTTCTGCCTTGTCCTAATATTCCAGCTCTGGCTTCTGCTCGCTCACTCTACTGGAATCCTAATGAAGCCAGCATGACCATCGAGCTTCAGCCAGGAGGAAGTCTGGCTTTTCGCTCTTGCTACAGATTGGTTAATATCCCTGTGCACCACATTAAAAAAAAAATAATAAAAGGAAAAAATGGGCATTCCTATTTAATGAACCATTTCCTCAGAACAGGGACACAAAAGCCAAACCATAAAATTGCAGAGAGTGCAAGGAATAAAAGCAGTGTACGCTATAAAAGACACATTTCCTCTTTTTGTTCTCGCTGTGATAGCAGTAATGCTCAGCGATCACATTGAAAACACTGTTAATTCTTTTGGCCGAAGTGCAGAAGGAAAAGTTTGCTCAACTCCCCTTAGCGCTCAGCAACGTCCATATGTCCATAATCTTGAAAGCATTAAAATACTTTTTTTCAACCCTACTTTTATGCCTCCCGAAGGAACTTCAAGAGAGACTGGATTTAAGGCAGAATTATCTGCTTATATTACATATCCACTACAACATCTCGAGCCAAGGTAGAAGACGCAGATCTAAAAAAAAAAAAAAAGCACTCGTACATATCAATACTCGTAAAAAAGCACGCACTGACATAGTCCTCAGCGTCAGGTGACATATTAGCGCTCTTACAATCGTCTCCTCCTGAGAAGCAAAGTGTAGAGCCCTCTGTAGGTCTAACACCCGCAGTCAACAAACACTCATACTCTCAGCTCACACATAAACAGGTACAGCTGCTCTAAAAAAACAGCCCGCCTTTCATACACTTCATCATAGCATGCAGATGTTTTTCTAAGTCTTTTCACACGTTAGAAATGGCTTCTACATCCAAGGCCACAGCTGTGTGGATCTAATGTCTTTTTCCCCCTCCTCTGCTTTAGTGAATGACTCTCAATTGTGAACTATGTCAGCTCTATAAAGATTTGGCTTGGAAAGGGGACAGCTCTGTGGAGTACATGTTAGTTTTATTTACGTTGAGGTTTTATTCGCGATTCGAGCTGGGCTTAAGTGGGTCTCCTGCGTATTGTATTTAAGCAGCTACAGATGCCGGCCCGTACGTCTCGGGGTTCCCATGTTGAAATTGGCTACCACATTTGAGAGGTACCTCTGACAGGAATCCCCGAAGTTGCCAAAAAAGCTGCAAGATGCATTTTCTCTGATCCAATTAAGTCTGTCATTGCCCTTTAAGTGAACATGTGGACATAGCAGAAACATTTTTGCAGCAGTCAGAGGTCATACACCAGAACCTCCACTCATATGTTTGGAAAGACTCGTCTTGGCCTTTCTCTTGTCAGGCGTGCAGCCCGATCTAATTTGGTGGGGTCCGAGACTTGGATGCCGATCTCCTGACAGAACACGTAATTTGGAGCGGTGACAGGCGGCGCTGGGCTAGGACTGAGTGATTCAGCAGGACACTTCGGCTTTATTAGATCAGTCCGGCGATTACCCATCACCCCATAGGAGCGCTCTTGCCGTGTTCCCGGGATCCTGGCACACGCACAGGTGACAGGGTAAACATGCACAAGTCAAATGCGATAGAGGAGGCAAAGCGGACTCCAGACTGAGCATTTTTGGCACTTGTAGCTATACGAAAGATTAGCCTGCTTATTCTCATGTCCTGTCGGTAACATTGAAACTGTGACGAGACAAGCTGTATTCCAGAAGCTGCCTTGCTATTGACTGCTTACATGGGCAGTTTTCTAAGTGAAAAATTTGTTTGTCCACACAAATGACATTAAAAGCAAAATCGCATTAGAGACTTAACTCACAATTGACTTTAACAGAGTTTGGTGTTAGCATGTTGCTAAGCTAACAATGTGATACACTAACCCCTGGTTTCACAGGCTTAAGCTAGTCCTAGACTAAAATGTAAGTCTGAACGGTTTCAACTGAAAGAAACTTGCACTGACTGAACTTAAAATATATCAGTGCTTTTGTTTTGTCTCAAGATGCACACCAACAATGTTTTTTTCTAAGGCATGTTTCTTAAAATTACTTAAATACCCAAACTGAACTATGGCCTAATCCTGGCTAAGTCTAAGCCCGTCTATGAAACTGGCCATAATAATCTTAAAATTCTGACATCCTTGTTTAAAAAACTAGCGTATGTTGGTTATGTATGTTTTGAAGCATGGCAACTGGTTTGAGCTGGACCAGCTCATGACCAGCTAAGAACCAGCCTTAACCACTTTAGGGCCAATTAAGGACTAGTTTATACCAGCTCAAACCAACTTATAACCATTTTAGGACCAGCTTAAACCAGCTCAAACCAGCTGCCATGCTTCAAAACATACCTAACCAGCATATGCTGTTTTTATTTTAACAGCCCTGCTGAAAAAAACAAACCAAAAAAAACCAGCTAAAACCACCCTTAAGATTGTTGGCTGGTCTTAGCTGGTTTAAGCTTGAAGTGGCTGGTTTTAGCTGGTCTCCCAGCCTGACCAGCTAAGGAAGTGGCCAAAACCCCTCTAAAACCAGCCTGCTGACAAGCTAAGGCCAGGCTGGATGACCAGCTAAAACCAGTCAACCAGCTTAGGCTGGTTTTAGCTGTGTTTTTTTTTTTTTTTTTTCTTCAGCAGGGAGGGATGTCAAAATTTTAAGATTTTTAGTGTATCACATTGTTAGTTTAGCAACATGATGACACCAAAATCAACAACAGGGATATTAGGTAAGATAGTCAGATATAGTTTATTTCTACACAATATGTGTGTGTTTTGATTATGTTTGATTATTATAGTATCAACATGCTAACATCAAACTGGCTTTACCATTTTATCCAATATTGAATGCATTTCTCAACTCATCCACCGTCTTGAAGTCACAATGCATTCTGTCTTGCGTGGCCAGAACAAGGCAACTTAATGTTGCCTACCTTTGGAAACAGGCAGCTCACTACAGTAGGTTTTGCAATAGAGCTACAGGCAAATATAAAGCCATGTAGTGTAGAGGCAGCAGGAGTTTGAGTTTTCAAGATCGCACCCTGGACCAGATTACATTGTGATAAGTGCTGTCCTTTGCCTTCTCAGCAGCAAAGTGAAGACACTATGTTCAGCAGGTTGAGTCCTTTGATTTACTTACAGCCTATGGTGACTACAGTCTACTGTGAACCAAACCAGGCTACCCAATCATGCCACATGTCCCAAGGAAAAGAAGGGATTTGAGCTGTGTTTGGGGAAAAGGAAGATGTCTGCCAGCATGAGGAGTAGGGCCCCGGTGGAGAGCGAGAGACAGTGTGTGTGGACTACAGGCATCCTCCTGCTGTAATGAGAGCATGAGCTGTCAGAGGTGCGTATGTAATGACTCCCCTGCCAGCTGCTCAGTTCAGGCCCTGCGGGACGACATGCAAACCTGCAGATACGAAGACTTACACTCTGACATGCACAGTACACCCACACGCGCACATTACAGACAAACTTCCGCCCTCCCTCTTCTTGATGAGAGTCACAGCTTGATGTTTCTGCGCAGTTCTACTTATACGTTTACATACATGTTTAATGTTTTAACATTACCTAAAATGTGTAATGTAATGGATTACACTACTAACTACAATTTTTGTCACGTAACCTATGTTGAGTCTTGCTGATTAAGCTTGTTGAGGATGCCGGCACACCAGCATCCAACACAACATATGTTGGTCTTTTCAGTAGAGGAAGCTTTTGAATTTTGGCTCATGTATAAGTGGTCCTGGCTATTACACGAAGCTTTGACGGCATGTTTTCAATCTTAATGCACCTGTGACAGCTCAGCCAAGCCTCAGCCAAAAAGCTCCTAACAGCACCTGCTTAGCAATGTCAATTTGACTAATTCATCACGACACTTCTCACATACCAAATGAATGTCAAAGGCTCTGAATATTCAAAAACTTAGGCTTCAAAATGAATGGCCTGCTCATGTGGGAGCTGCAGTTTTACAGATAATACTACACAGATGACTTGGGCCTAATTTTTTTACTTTAAATCTTGAGTCAAATCAAAGTCATATCAAAATTATGCAGATGTGTTGCAAGACCTAGTAAGTTGCCTTTCTAGATAGCATTTTAAGGGATAATAGATGTGCTCCCTGCTGTAAAATTATGCTGGCTCCTATGGATGAACTGTAAGATCACGTTGATTGCATATGACAGAGTAGACATGGCATCATCAAAATGTATTACAGTTAGCTCAGTAGAAGGAATATGTCCAAAAAGGCAGACAGAAGCAAAAGGTAAACTCAGCAGTAAATATTCTTATTTTTTATTCAGTATCAAAAAGTATCACTTAAAGTAGTCTTAATATTACTAAAATTGATCATTTTACCCAGTATTACCCATGTTTACCCAGGACCAGCTCATAGCCAGCTCAGGACCAGCTTAAAGCAGTTCATGACCAACTGAGAACCAGCTTAAACCAGCTCATGGCCAGTTTAGGACCAGCTCAAACCAGCTCTTGACCAACTAAGAACCAGCTTAAACCAGCTCATGGCCAATTAAGGAGCTTAGGACCTTACCTTGGACCAGCTCAAACCAACTTATAAGCAGCTTAGGACCAGCTTAAACCAGCTGCCATGCTTCAAAACGTGCCTAACCAGCATATGCTGTTTTTATTTTAACAGCCCTGCTGAAACTCCCCCAGCTAAAACCATCCTAAGCTGGTTGACTGGTCTTAGCTGGTTTAAACTGGAAGTGGCTGGTTTTAGCTGGTCTCCCAGCCTGGCTAGGCTGGTTTTAGCTGGTCTCCTAGCCTGACCATCTAAACAAGTGGCCAAAACCCATCTAAAGCCAGCCTAAGCTGGTTGGATGGTCTTAGCTGGTTTAAACTGGAAGTGGCTGGTTTTAGCTGGTCTTCCAGCCTGGCTAGGCTGGTTTTAGCTGGTCTCCTAGCCTGACCAGCTAAGACAAGCCTGACCATCTAAACAAGTGGCCAAAACCCATCTAAAGCCAGCCTAAGCTGGTTGGCTGGTTTTAGCTTTTTTTAACTGGAAGTGGCTGGTTTTAGCTGGTCTCCCAGCCTGGCTAGGCTGGTTTTAGCTGGTCTCCTAGCCTGACCAGCTAAGACAAGCCTGACCATCTAAACAAGTGGCCAAAACCCGTCTAAAGCCAGCCTAAGCTGGATGGCTGGTCTTAGCTTTTTTTAACTGGAAGTGGCTGGTTTTAGCTGGTCTCCCAGCCTGGCTAGGCTGGTTTTAGCTGGTCTCCTAGCCTGACCAGCTAAGACAAGCCTGACCATCTAAACAAGTGGCCAAAACCGTTTAAAGCCAGCCTAAGCTGGTTGGCTAGTCTTAGCTGGTTTAAACTGAAAGTGACTGGTTTTAGCTGGTCTCCCAGCCTGGTTTTAGCTGCTCGTTTCAGCTGGTCTCCCAGCCTGACCAGCTAAGGAAGTGGCCAAAACCCCTCTAAAACCAGCTTAGGCTGGTTTGCTTATGTGAGTACTGAATTTTCTTAACTGTTAACTATTAGAATCAATGTGAGTTCAATTTGAGTTGCTTCAAATGTGGAGCGTCAGAGGTTGTACTTTTGTTAGCGTTTCTGCCTTAGGAATTGAATTCTTATGTAGGAATCCTCCATAAACCATTTCTACCACAGCCAGTAACATCCCTTGGTCTTAAAGGCCTATTATCATATTGTGTGCAATGATTGACAGTTAACCTTCACATGAGTTCATGCTGTACAGACAGTGCAGATGACCTCTGTGGCCCTAGCAACGGCGTATTAATACTAATCTGGTAGAATTACCGGGAACCAATTAATGTGCAGGCCGGTGCCTGGGCAGCAGTTAAAGAGATAAATGTTACTGCACTGCTGGTGCTGCAGGAGGACTGCGGATTTCAGCGGCAGGAAGTGCCATCCCTGCAGCCTCCGTCTGGAAATGTGAGAGGCCAGGAGGTGAAAGCATCAGCGTGCAGGAAGCTTGTAGGTTGGCTTACAGTGTCCCTGCTTGGTCTGACTCAAACCTCCCCACTCAGCTCCCTCATTAGCTGTGTCGAGCAGGAGGGGGGAGAGAGGACGTTGAAAAGGGCAGTGTTTTAAGGTCACTTAAGAAAAATACAGCCACAGTTATGTGGCGAGAGGAAAGCATTGATCAAACTGCATGTGTTTTACACTAGTTTTTTTTCTTCAGCTCTTCAGATCATTTTAGGGAAAAAGCCACTCCTCTTTAATACTACTAGGTCTGGTATTTTTAGGCTGCTCGATGATGTTGTTCATTATGGCATTTTAACATTTTCACAGGCCGTGTGTGCTCTCTAAATAGTGTTAGTGCGTAGAGGTTGGTGACACAAAACCATTGATCGGCTGTATTTTTGGACAGTAGGATTTAGGTGGATCTGAGCCCTGGATTTAGAAGTGCCTCTGAACATAAAAGTATAAATAGCTGAATACATGGATGCCTGTGCCTACTTACTTATATCAAATGTCCAGGCAACCTCAGACTTAAATATCTTCATTAATTCTTAAAGGAATGTTCTGGCTTAAATACTACTTAAAGAGATAGTTCAGCCAAAAAAAGAAAATTCTGTCATTAATTACTCACCCTCATGCTGTTCCAAACCCCTTAAGACGAGTTAGTTCATCTTGGTTCATCATCTGAATACAAATTAAGATATTTTTGATGAAATCTGAGAGCTTTCTGACCCTGCATAGACAACAATGCAACTGCCATGTTCAAGGGCCAGAAAGATACTAAGCTTATTGTCGAAATAGTCCATGTGGCATCAGTGGTTCAACTATAATTTTATTAAGCTTTGAGAATACTTTTTGTGCACAGATAAAACAATAATAACAATTTTATTTAGCAGTTTCTTCTTTTCTGTGTCAGTCTTTGCCCCCCGTTCACGAGAGTACCACATGGTGCTGTCGTGAATATACGTCAAAGACTGACACGGAGGAGAAGAAATTGAAAGTATCAGTTGTGTTGCTGTCTATGCGGGCTCAGAAAGCTCTCGGATTTCATCAGAAATATCTTAATTTGTGTTTCGAAGTTAAACGAAGGTCTAACAGGTTTGGAACGACATGGAGGTGAGTAATTAATGACAGAATTTTCATTTTTGGGTGAATTATGCCTTTAAGTTCTGTGATCAACAACATGTTTACAATCACATGATTAAAATGGATGTGAATCTTTTAATCTTTCATAAAATCATACTTTTAAGTCCAGGTGGTGTAGGGTTTCAAAAATAAAAAGATGCAATGCTCTTTACAGTAGAAAAGACACTGCAACCAATGTCTCTTTGCCCATCTTGGTAACGTTCCCAGGCAGATATTTTCTATGAAAGTAATATGCATAAAAGTTCAGGTCCTGCTTTGGTGGGGAAAGAGAGAACTCTCCAAAACTGTCTGTCAGAATTACATTTCAATGATATATTTTAAATCAGCGATGGAATTTGACAGGCATGGCATCATGTTATTTCTAGCTCAAATCACACAGAAAATGTATTTTTCCCAGTTTGGTCCAGTTAATGAAAGCATGGAACTGTCAAAAAAAAAAAATCACATTCTAGACTAAACAAACAGGAATATCTTAATGAAAAATGAAATTGGCTTTTTTTAACTGAAAGTCCTTTCAGGACTGCCATGTTTAGCGTTATGATTGCTCCTATTAATTTTTCTATAGGTGGTCCATCATCTCCACAGTATGTTGTTTCTGCCTCAACTTTCCTACTTGCGAGGGCAATGTCATTATGTAGTAAAAAAGTATGTCCTGTGATGGCAGCACAAGCTTGAGCATTCACACTGCAGTATTTCCAGAACCATTTCTCAATGAAACAACAACAAAAAGATTAAAAGTACAATATAATACCCCAAAAGCAAGCTAGCACCATGACAATGCAGATTTCAGAGGACTTTTGAGTTCATGCTTGACTGATGCAACATGTTGCTCATGTTAGTGTTGCTAACACAACAAGTTAATCGATTCCAAACCCCTTTGAAATCAGAAATGTCCAGAATTGTAGATATTAGTTTGTTATAACCTCACAGGGAATCATAAATGGTCTTTTGCCGAGGAATCTGTCAGCTTGGTAGATAAGGAGAACATAGCATTACTGCGTCTGACAAGGTCAAGAGCTTCTGGAGGGCAGCTTGTGCCAGAGGCAGGAGAGCTGGGAGCAGATTTATCACTACCTGCTAATCAATGGCAAAGACAGTATGACCCTTCAGGGTCAGTTCAGTGTCAAAATGATGGAAACTTGACCATGGCATGTGTTTTTCAATACTGATGGGCATGACTCAATGAGATGGTCACAAAGTGAGTACTGGACTTTGATGCCTCATTTGTTACACTTTCCCAAGAACCCACTACAGGGTTTTCATGTAGTTTGATGTTATTCTTTGGGCTGTACATCTAAAACTGTGATGATACCGCTTAAGATGGCTTGTGCCACTCCAGTTTTGCTAACTGTCAAAATACAGTGCCACTATGAAACAGAAGCGTCTGGGGCATAAACAGTCAATCATCTGCCTGCTTGCGCTTAAATTTATCATGTTTTCTTTTTTAGACAGAGCAGCAGATAATTAAATATTTTGAAAGTGGTTAGAGAGGAAAAACGAGGGTCTGTTTGCTCTGAGAAAGATAACGCTCGCCTACTGTAACGAGAGCATGGCTGCTGCTCCAAACAATATTGCTTTAGTGCAGGTCTGCATAATAAAGAGGCTGCTTATGCATATTAATGAAGGCACTTTGCATAATGTCTGCTCCATGTGACATGCACAGCAGAATACAGACACTCTGTCAGTTGTACTTTACTTAGGCGGTGCATGAATAATGTTATTTCCGTCCACATTGCTCTATACAAAGATCTCTAGTTAAGCCCCCACCCCCCAACGCAGTCTTAACTTTACTTGCCCCCACGGCCATGGCTTTGCCCCCATTCCGACACACACGCGTCTCTAAAAACATATGGTAGAGATGTGTGTGATTCCAAACGAGGTCCTCGTTACCCCCCCACCCCCTTTTCGTTCGTGCGAGCTTTTGGAAGAACTACAGCGACATCTGCATGTATCATGGCTCAAAAGCGCCAGGCAGATACCCGCTGCGAGCGGGCTCTTTCTGCCAGGCTGCCGCCCCTTTGCCCCACAGCTCTCATTATAGCTTTCATAAACACGGCTAATTACGTCGTTCTGCATCCTCTCAGCACAAGAACCACCCAAGGGCATTTAGCAGGTGAGACGTTGGCAGGACGGCTATAGTGATTTCGCCGTTTTGCGATTACGTAAGCTAGTTTAGCGAAGAACAGAATGTAATCTAAATATGGATGTAAATATTTTTTAATATGCTTGTTTTATATCTGGCACCCTTTGTGCCACATGTAAATAATTTGATATATTTTCAAAATTGCGTATTTATTATTTAATATTTCTGCCTTCTATTTGGCCCTGTATTTTTTAAAATGTAAAAATGTATTTACTCTTTATATTGCATGTAAATAAATTAGATAAAGTGGTTCATAAACAACACTCTCAGTTTCGTGCACCGGACAATCTCTTCCTCTTAATTAAGCGTGTATCCGTTTGTTTACATTTGTGTGTTTGTGTGTGAATGCGCATATGTGTAAAGAAGCTCTTTTATCTATTCTTTCCTCAGGACAATGTGCCAGACATAATGATAGCGAGCACATTTAAGCAGAAACAAAGGATCAATTTCGCCAAGTGATTTAATACAGGCAATCAGAGTCTCGGCAAGCATACTAATTATGCGCATAGTCTGTTTGATGGGTGGTTGGCAGAAGGGGCAGATGTGAGCAAGTGTTGGATTTGTTTCATACAAGGCGAAAGCTTGTGACAGAATGCCCCCAGCGATTCCCACGCTTTACTCCCAACCTCGAGTTGCCAGTCCTCCCGATCTCGTCGGCGCCCGGTGCCAACTTCTCACACCCCCACTTCTGTACCAGAGATACTGAATGTTTCACAATAGCAACAAAATTCCCCAGAGCTCCTTAATAAACATGGTATTTAAAAGTGTGCCTTTAAAAAGATAACATTACACATTAGAGGTGTACAAATATACATTTCCTTTCTGTGTAAAAGTGACATATTTTGGCCTTCTTTCGTAAAAAAATAATTCCGGTGATTACGAACAGACGTATCCGCATTCACCCAGCGCATAAACAGTACTCTTGTTCCTTGGAAGACGCTCAATTAATCCGCATATGACAGGCTGAGCGAGCCCCTCCTTCTTTTTTTTTTTTTAATTAACGTTGAATTAAAATGAATTGGCAGGATGCCGGAAAGCAGGCACACAGCTTTGAAGATTGCCATCGCATAATGAGTCGCTCTTTCCTTTTTTTTTTAACACTTTGTGCTCCTCATTTCCCCACTCCCTGTTCTCCGCTGCCAGTTGCCAGTGTGCCTTAGCGATTTAATGATATGCAAATGAAATATGCATAAAACCATTCTGCTGTACGATGATTAAGCGCTGAGGACATTAGCAGGTGCCCTGCCATAGGCTCTCTTGTTGTCTCCTCTCCATTTCGCTTCGCCCGCAAACGCCACATCTATAACAAAGCTCAACACTAATAACAGCAGAAAACTAACCATTTTAATAATGACGGTAATATCCAATCGGCAGAAATTTAATCCCGTGCAGCGTTTGTCTCGCCCATGTTTTGTAATATCCACATCCAGGGAAAGCAGAGGTCCTTGGCATTTGAAGGATTTGGCTGCAGTGAGCAGGGAGAGAGGAGAGACATGCTGGGTTTTCCTGGGGAGGACTTGGGAGAGACTAGCATAGCCAAGCATTGCAGTTGCTTTTCTCTGCTTGTTTGCATGTGGTATTATGTGTATGTTGGCTCACAAAGAAGGAAAATATTCTCCCTTTCTTTTCCTTCTGCCTCTCCCTCTCCCCCCTCTCCCTCCTTGTTTCTGCCAGCCAGTTTTTTTCCTCCTTTTTTTTGTAATCCATTTGTATAATGAGGACGAGACGCAATTAACTTCCCCCGTGGAATTAAAATAAAAGACAGATCATCCAAACCTCATTAGCTCCAAACGATTATATCCACACGTGTTCCGCGGCGACAAAAAAAAAAAAAAAAAAAAAAACACTCACACACACAACAAGAATTATGAATTAAAGCGCTAATCGCATGTGCGACAAATACTTAATCGATCGCGTTGACGATGCCCCAAAAGGTGCCACCACTGCCCAGCCTATCCTTCCTGGTGGCAGCCTTGGTTCTGTCATCTTGGTGGTTATGCCAAGGCAGTGTAGGAAGCACAAAGATCTTATAATCCCTCCCTTTGGATGACTTCTTCAATTATTCATATTCCACAACCGTGCCCCTTTGTCCAACAAAATCGAGAGGCATGAGAACTGCAAGTAAAAGTTTGGAGTATCCACTCGTAATTAGCGCACGCTGATGAGCCTCCTTCCCCCGCGCTAATTGCCGCTTTAATTTTCGCCGCGCATTTTAATCAGCGAAAACGAACTTAAGCAAATCATCCGTTCTCGCTGGTTGCATCGCCTCCCGTAGTTGGCTGTGTGCCCGATGCCCATCGTCTTTTTGCGGTACCGGGGTGACGTTCCTCCTCCGAACCCTGCAGGTACCAGCTCTCAGAAAGGGCTACTACTTCTGTGGTCGATTTATATATGTAAAACATAAACAAAACGAACGGGAGGAGTTTGCCAGTTTCTTGATTGGGTGGCAAAGAGGGGACATGCAAAAAAGCGGGGGGTGCCGAAAACGTTCCCACAGCCCCCCTGCCCCATTTGGCAGAGTTACAGGCGGGCTGGTCTGGAGGTTACCGCCTCCCCAAAGAGTCTGATGGTGTGATTCTGTGCCCCCTCCATCAGGTTCCTGCTTGGCTGTTGTGGGTGGCACCCCCCTTGTCTCTTGTCTCCCATACGGGTTGATGGCGTAAAGAATCTACAGTCTTAGCCATTCATCTCCCTGGTGATTGCTGTGAATGTAGATAAATCGCACACGCCTGCCTCCTCCTTCCCTCCCTGGCATAGCCTTGCTTGCTGCTGGAGTGGAGTTTCATACTTCTTGTATTTCCTCTTCTTATTTTGCTCCTCAAAAAGTCGATCTCGAGCCACACCTGAAAAAGTCCACATAGAGGAGAAAAAACCCCAACGCTTTTCTTTGTCGAGCGAATTAAAACGATTAGCGGATCGTTAAGAGAAAATGCATAAATTAAACCCCATCTGGTTAGTTGATTATAATTTTATGTGCTGGCTCATTAGTATGCATCCTCATGTTTGCTGATTCTCTTTCTTGCCCCTTTTTTGTGTTTAGCTTTTGTAAACAGCTGCCGTTCTGCCGTTGGCACCGTCCCCCAGGTCCTCTTGTGTTGAAAGGCGATTGGCAGATTGGCAACATCTGACGCCGCAATGCCCGTGGTAGACATTCTTCACTGCGTTGGTTGGCAGGCGGTGGTGGTTCATATAGAGCAAAATTAAGTAGTAAAGGGAGCGGGGCTGGCACAAAAAGACGAACACCTCCCCTTTTCATATAACAGCTTGCTGCTTTAATTTTGTTTTGTCTTGTTTTTCTTGCGCCAATTTGTTTTCATTTACAGCCGCCTCGTTGCCTTATTGAATCCGTCACGCTAATTAGCTGCGCAAACTTTTCTGTTTAATTAGTCAACAAAAGCGCTACCGTTGTCTTTGTTTGTTCTCGATTCCAGTTATCTTTGCCAACCAACCGCATCGGGCACAGACATGTTCACCTTTTCCATCTTTCCACAACAGATGCCACTGCAACGATCCTGGCGTCCCGTTCGACAAAAAACGCCTTGGCATCTCCGGAAAACGCATCGCCGCGGATCGGTAGACGCTGAAATGTGGCACTCGTATCCACCTGGTGTCTGCGGCATGGATGCCAGCAAAGAAGTTGGCATGGCATCTGCTGCCTGGCTGGCAGACTGCCTGCTTGGCACAGGAAAATGCGCTGCAGGAGAGAAGAAAGCGAGGAAGAGAGAGGGAGGCGCTTCGTCTTGCTCCGCCTCCAATGCCATTCGGTGGACAGCGCCACCATTGCCATTTCCCCCATAAAAGTCTGGATACACTTTGTAGCTGTACAGTCCCGTGGGGTAGTTACTCAACTGCCATTGGCGTCCGTTGCGAACATTGCGGTTATGTTGTCTCTCCCGCTCCGATGCCAGGCAGGCGTTATCGATTTTTTTTCCCGTTTTGAACGTCACCAACGTTCCGTAATCACCAGCAGCAGATGGTATTCCCCTCCTTTTCCTGTTCGCTTTGAGCTGAGGTTTAGCCACATACTCAAGAACCCCCACCAGCATCCTACTTTAATATTAGTTGTATACACGTCGCTTAAAAAAACGACCATTCTCCTGTGCCAAAATGAACCAAATGGCGTGGGTCTTCATGTTTTTTTTTCTTGCGTCTACCCGCCTCCCCCCCCCAAGAGCGCGCGCCAGTCCGCCTTGGCGCTGCCACTGAGTGGATGGCACCGTGCCAGCTTTTCACTGCCACAATCCGCATTCGCAGCTTGTTTCTCGCGCTCGCCCATCCCCTATCCTCTTCTCGTCTTTTCGCACCCTCCCCTCCATCGCTTTCAGCTCTGCCAGCACATCCCCCTGCCGCCCCCCCCCAACTTTGTTCCATAAGCCTGACATTAATTAACATACGGGTTAATTGATTCTAAGAGCTGATGAATTGCTCATAACATCTGTCGTAGGCTGGCTACCCGCTGCCCACCCCACAGCACCATTAGCCTGGCATCACCCGCTTTTCACCTCCATGGAGGTGCTCAAAGCCCTGCAGCCCAGCATCTGAGGTGAGCAGTTCCCTTGCTCCTCTGTACGCTGGGAACGAGGCTGCTTATTGGACTATAGCTGATCGCGGTTGACGTTTGCCATCTGATCTGTGCGCAGAATGTTGCATGGCATTTTGTTATAAATAATCAAAGTCCTCCTCGTAACCACCTCCCACCCTTTTTTTCCCTCTCAGTCACCCTTCCATACCGTCTTATCTGTCTCCCTGGAAACTTTAGTTTTTTGGGTGTAAATTTGAGGTATTTTTCATAACGTTCTGATCAGTAACAACATTTGACGAGCGTGCCGTTTATTTTAATCACCGTTGTGAACTTTTCATCTGCACTTAATTATATTCTGTCTTATGTGAGCGCCACGAGAAATGTTTCTGCAGTTTACCGCTGAATTAACAGTGTCGGTCATATTTGATTAAGCAATTATCGAAAGTGTAATTATCAAATATTATCGCGCAACTTGCATCTCCGCTCATTTTGTATGTGTGTGTGTGTGTGTGTGTTGCTCTGTTTGGAGCTGACTAGGCTAAAAACACGAGGCTGTTTTGAATTATTTAATCATGTGATTTCCCCCTCATCTCGGGTCTCCTCTCTGCAATTAATTAGTCTACGGCAGTACTCGCATGCAAACGATATCAGTAACTCATTTAGACATATACACACACATTACGCGTTGCACACAGTACTATTTGGTATTCTCAACCACACCATTTAATCAGAAAATGTAACTCTGGAAGATCAAGTTTTGAATTGCCTCCATGGCAAGTATTGCCCTGCATTTTTGTTTTTTTGGAAACTGTGTGCGTGTGTGTTTTGGGGCACTGGCACAAGCTCGACGCAACATTCTTTCCACTTTCTCGTCTTTTTCATTATTAAATAAAAAGGAGCACAAGGCTTCGGAGGCAACAAGAGGAATCCATTATGCAAATCGCCTGTTATTTGCATAATGTCTTATGCCAGGAATATGCAAATGAAGCATATAATTTATGAGTGCCTGCATCTGTCTCGGAGTGTTCCCATAAGTTACAAAGAGAAGATTTATTTTTATTTTTTTATTTTTATTTCTCTCTGTTCTTCTTCTTCTCAAACTGGCAAAGATGACAAGCACCATACCCTCGGAAAACAAGCGCAAAGTGCGTTCTCACAGGCTGTGTACTATCAAAGAGTGAGAAAACTTGGCAGCTGGTGGCTAGGAGACAGGGGAGGGGACGTGCGGATGGCAGATATGGGGAAACTGGCACAATAAATTGCTTTTCAAAAGGGCGGTAGCAGAAGGCACTTTCCTAAAACAATTGAGCGCGTTAGCAAGACAAAAAAGAAAGGGAAATGCAAATGTCAACAAGCCTCATTTAGGGGGAAGTTGGAAGTTCCCTGCTGTCCCCCCACACTACTGGGTGCCGTCCTGCCCACTTGACTGGGCGTGTGCCCCCTCTGAGGAGCTGCCAGCTTTGCCTCTTCCCCCACAGGAGTGTCTGCGGAGTCATTCGTGATGTTGGCTGCGTAGTGCAGCTTAGCTAGAGAGAGGGAGAGAGAGAGGGATGTAGAGAGAAGCTTCATGAGGAAATGTAAATGCATGAGTACGTAAGTATGTGAGAGCACGGGCTCTTCCAGCACCCAGGAATGCCAACGCCGCCTTGGCCAGCACAGCGACGGCGAGTGCAGGACCGTCGCCGTCGCTGTCGTCGGACGTGCCCTGCTGTCTGCGATCTCGCTAATTCCACCCATTCTTACCTTTTGTGTTTGGCTTCTTGTAATCAACGGCCTGTTTTGCATACTTGATCTCTCCCTAATGTGACACATTGTTGAGACAAAGCAGAGGGAGGGTGTGTGATACGGGAGGAACTGTCTTGTTTTTTTTTTTTTTTTTGTACAATCGACTGGAGAAGTGATAATCGTTTTTCCGTGTTCATCGCAAGGCCTCCGTTCAAAGCGAGCATCCTTCGGATGTTTTTTCTGAAAGTCAGGATTCCTCAGGACAACTTCAGGATTTCGCCCGTATGTCGCTTTTGGAACTATTTCCTTTGGATTGGGTTGAAGTTGGCATGATGTTGTACTTGCTTACTCGGATTACTCATTGCCCTAGGGATGTTCTCTATCCCTTCTCTAATATTTCCACAGAATTATACAGCCAGTTGTGTACTTAACTGCTTTCAGAGTCCATTGTACCCTACGTGACTGCTAAGACTGATGATCAAGAGGTCGTGTGACAGTCTGGCAGCCGCTCGGAGCGGTGTGTGGGCATCTGGAGGGGTATGAGAGGATACTCGGACCTGCGCTGGAGCTGTTGTCCTGGCTTTCAGAGCGATCCGCCGGCTGTGCCGCTCTGTCTCGTCAGCTCTCCTGCTCTGAGTTTCTTAGAGCCGTTGTTAATTAAAGCGACGAGATCATTATCCACATTCGTTTCACTCGCTTGGAAATTTTCGCTTTAAGATATGAGTTCGTTTGGGTCGTGAATATTAGCGTGATGTAATTGGAAGCTCGCTGTATTTTTTTTTTTTTTGGTAATAGCAATTCCTTTTCTTTTTTTTCTTTACATTGCCGTTAAGCCTTCATCTTAATTATGCAGAGCAGACGTTTCATTATTCGCTTGCATACTGATGAGATTCGTGGAGAAAATTATTTTTTTTCACAGACGTTTCTTGGATTAATGGATTAAGAGAAGATGTGCATTTCGTTTATTTTTTTACATTTTGTATTTTTTTTTAAAGACCAATTGTTTAAAAAAATTAATGAAATTTGAATAATTACAAGACATTTCTGAACTATAAAAAGGGATGCATACAGAACCAAAATAGCATGACTGTTACTTGCTCAATTATCAAGCTTTCTCATTTTGTTGTCACATGATGCTTCTGTAAGCATATGTATCTTTATTTACTATTCCTTCATTTGTTAAACCAAAGAAAGACAGGTTTTAATGTAGTTTGGCTAAGAAAGGTGATTAAAGCATTTAAATACCTCACATGACATTTGTTCTTTTTTCCCTAAAAATGACAGTTTCTTCAAGTCAAAAAGAGAAAGACAAGTAAGTTAAAGACAATTTGTGCGAATAAAAACGCTTGCTCATTTAACTCCGACATGAGTCAGCAGTTCACGAGAGGACACTAAACCCCACTTAAGATGGCAACCAAGAGGAGAGACATTAGAATAAGAATTTAGGTTACATGAAGTGAAATAAAACATCTTTTATCAACGATAAAAAGACTGTACTGAAATACTGTACTGCAACATCTTTAATGCTGCATTTTTATTCATTATTTAAAAAATATGTTTTTAAAGTAAAATCTGTTTTTTTTTTTTTCATTTTATGTTAACTATTTTATTGCATGAAGTTTTTAAGTAGTACTTAAAATGTAATTAAAAAAAAAATAAATTTTGCAAGTGTAGACATTCACAATTTCTACATAAGATGGAAACATTCTTAAAGTATATCATGATCAGGTAACGTGTGCAACATTATACTTAAAATGGACTGCATGAGAACAATACACTCACATACACAACAAAAATGATATTGTGTGCTTGTGAAAATTACCGCTATAATTGGGAACGCTGTATAATTGTTCAGTAATTACAATTCTCTTTTTACATTGCCGTTAAGCCATCGTCTTAATTATGCAAAGCAGACGGTTCATTATTTTCTTGCATACTGATGAAGCAATTCAGTCAAACCTCTTGTAGCAGAAAGATTAACATGCTTTATAGAATGACCGCTCTGCAATACGTTTGATCATTTGAAATTCTTATTTTTTAGATTAGAGTTTCGTGGAAATAGGCGCCCTCTGAATAAATAAATAAAAAAAATTATAATTATATAGACCACATTTTTTTATAATAATTGTTTCTCATTAATTTGAAAATGGACTCACTTTTGGAGAGCCAGTGTTAATGCGTACTCTCTCGCACACTGTAAAATGTATTCTTCTCTCAACTCAGCAGTCGAGTGTGTAGCCTTGATTGTGTTTATGTGTAAAAAGCATCTCAAGTCCTTTTTTTCGGTGTAACTTGACTGCGTTGATCAAAGGACACTATTGAAGATTTGTACACGGTGATTGGCAAGATGAGAGGAGCCATGTCAGCACCATTCAGTTTAATTGCGTGTTGTTCAGTTTATTATCAGTAATTCATTTTAATTTTATGTAATTTAGTTGACCGCAGTCCGTTAGGCATCACATTTAACAGTTTTGTATATTTTTGAAATATAACTTTTAAATAGCGTAATATAATATAGAGATGCAACTTTAAAACATCAGCTTTTGTTAGTTTTCAACAGTGAAAATGCGTTTCACTTTACAATAAGGTGTCATTTGTTAACATTAGTTAATGTATTAACTAAATGTACAATAAACAATACATTTATTACACTGTGTATTAATTTTTATTAATGTTTTTTTGATAAAAATACAGTCGTTCATTGTTCAATCGTTCATGTTAGTTCACAGTGATTTAACTAATGTGATTTTAATAATGCATTAAATAATGCTGAAATCAACATTAACTAAGATTTAAAAAATCTTGTAGAATCATTTATTCTTAGTTCATGTTAACTATTACATTTAACTAATGTAATGAACCGTATTGTAAAGTGTTACCCTAAAATTTGAATCTGGCTGCTGCCATTTTCTAAAATTATGAGCTAAAATTATGTAACTAATTTTGTAACTAAAAAACATGAAATGTATCAGTGAGCCTTACACTGTTGCCAATTTTTTTTTTTTTTTTATATCTAGCTTGCACAACTTTTTGTAGTTTGTGTTAATCAGTTGGTTTGTGATAATCATCTCATTTAAGTTCTATTCTTTTATCGCTTTCTTCCATCTTGAGTTTTCCCCTCAGGTGTGTTTTTGTAATTACTACATATCATATTACATCTTGTCGTGATAAGAAGAGAATCATAATACGTTTCATACTGCAGCTGGTGTTTGGCAAGGATGGCACCACTACTCCAAACTTTTATGCTTTTGAGATGTAAAATGGTTAATTTTGTGATTACAAATGCTTTATATAGGAATAGGTATATATAGGTATCATGAATTTATGAATATCTTTTCACAGTTGTTTATCTTGGTTAATGTTAATGTCCATTTTTAGATCATGTTAATTCTTTCTTGATGTTACATCACTTTATTCTAATTAAAATTAATTGGTATATGTAGAAATATACATAACCAAAGATTTTAGTTTTTTTGTATTATAAATATATTTTAAAATATTTACATACATTGAATAATTAATAACTCTGCATAAGGTGAGGATCTTAATTTAATTTAATTTTTTTATTTAATTTTATTTTATTTTATTTTATTTTTTAATTTAATTTATTTTATTTTATTTTTATTTTATTTTATTGTTCATGTGCATCTGATTGACAGATAAAAAATGTTCATGTTGTTAATGTTGTGGATTTTTCAGCAAACTTTGTACATTAAGTTTAACATAATTTCCTATCAACTTCAACTGTGCAATAAATGCGTTTATATGCATATACACCTTGTCATTCCAAAGTCATTCCAAATATGAAAGGAAATATTTAGCAGAATGTCAAAGCTGCTTTTTCCCTTTAATGAAAACGATGGCTGACAGACACCACAGTGTTTCTCTCGCAATTATATCGTTGGGTAATTATACTGTATTTAAATTGCGGGTGTCAGGGAGCTGCTATTAAAGTTTACTCCACCCCAAAATGAAAATTTTGTCATTAATCACTTACCCCATGTCATTCCAAACCCGTAAAAGCTTCGTTCGTCTTGGGAACACAATTTAAGATATTTTGGATGAAAACCGGGAGGCTTTTTTCTGTCCCACTGACTACCAGGTAAATACCAGTGTCAAGACCCAGAAAAGTATGAAAGACATCGTCAAAATAGTCCATCTGCCATCAGTGGTTCGATCTGAATTTTATGAAGTGACGAGAACACTTTTTGTATGCAAAGAAAAAGATTTTATTCAACAATTGGTCTCCTCCAGCGTAGCGTCATTTTAGAGAGTATCTGCTGGACGCAAACTGTGTATGGCAGATACACTGTTTTTGTTCAAATCAAAGCGTAAATATGTAGAAAACGTATCCATGTGGTGCGGCTGACACAGAACGGTGTACGCATTTTGTGTCCACCGGATACTCTCCAAAATGGCGCTACGCTGACACGGAGGAGACGAATAGTTGAATTTTTTTTTTCTTCATGTACAAAAAGTATTCTCGTGGCTTCATAAAATTCAGATTGAGCCACTGACGGCAGATGGACTAATCTGACGATGTCTTTTCTGGATCTTGACAGGGGTATTTACCTGGCAGTCAATGGGACAGTCAAAAGCCTCCCAGTTTTCATCCAAAATATCTTAAATTGTGTTCCGAAGACGAACAAAGCTCTTAGGGGTTTGGAACAACAGTTTTTGCTTTTGACTTTTTGCTTTCCCTTTAGATACTCGTGATCACAGGTACTCTGTGTATATTACGGAGTGGCAGTATTACCACACATTTTATAAGATTGATTGTTTGTCAGTGGTGCTCAGGATCTGCAAATTATTTGCCATCGTCCTCTTTAGTCCTCGTTAGTTATCTTTCCTTACTCTGTTTATGTGGCAAGTTAAATTTTATGTACTGAAATGCAGCAGCCTACCGCTAGCAGGTGGCTAACCATGTCCCTTTCATGGCACCGTAGAACATGTTATTCATTTTCTGTGCCTTTCTGAACATAGTTCCACGCTTCGGGCACATCCCTGCTGCACAACCCCCCCTCATCTGATGCCAATTTGGTAGACATCGCCCAACCCTAATTTGCACCAACATGAGAGTGAGTGAATTGCGAAATAACAATAATACAGATTATTTTTTCTAGTAAATTTCTACTTTTATTCAATGTCAAAGATGTACATGTTAATGCGTCAAGTACCAATAGACCTTCTCAGAACCCTTGTGACACATTATGTAGTGTCCTTTTGTTTCGTTTTCCACTTTTATTTGAAGTAATTCATGAATGCGCAAGATATTTCATAATGAGAACCATTCAGGGTCAGTGTTACACAATAACTCTAAAGCCGTATACGTCCAGGTCTGAACTTTTATAACGTGTTCCATTCAGTTTGGTTGGGCACTTGAAATGCGCTCTTTTATACCACTTGAGTGAATGAAGCATGGTACTTGATTACGGCCTGATCCACATGTGCTTCTTTGCATTCACTGTGCACCTTGACCCCACGCTATATGTCACTTGGCTAGCATTTATTTCACAAGATGCTCTCTCATAAATCTGGCAATCTAGCTTCAGATGTGTGAAGGTTTTAGCATGCAGAGTAACAGCTCCACAGAGCACAAAGACACAAATAGGCCTAGGCTATAAATAATTGAGACGGCCCTTGGAAGAGATAGAGATTTGCGCTCTATGAAAGGACCTAGACTGCTCTCTGTCATGGTAATCACATAAGTGACTCAAAACACTTCAAGTAAACCATCATCCATTCACAGGGAGATGGAGTGGGGCAGCTTGCTTTGTGCTTGATGATGCAGTATTGTCAGTGTGCTCTTCAGGTGTAAGGATGTACACAACTACATATTTTCAATTCAAGTTTGTGGGTTTTGTACTAGTTGAAAGCATGTGTATGACAGCAGTGGCTGTGCTTTAAACCAGTGTAATTTAAGGATGCAGCTCATAGACTAAAACAAAGATGATGATGCATCCCAGTATGCCATCTTGCAATGAGGACGTCATTTGGAGCCAGAGTCTACGCAGTACTGATCGTAGGTGGAGCCTTACAAAAGTATCAAAGTCCCACCCAAACTCCAGCCATGACACCACACCCTGTTTTTATAGAATCAAATAACTAATTAAAGCAAATGGAGAGGGCAGGGTTATATAACCTATACTGCAGCCAGCCACCAGGGGAGATTTTGGCTTTACTTTTCAGGACGTGTGCGGAACACATTGAAAATATGTCTAGGTTCAAATGAACACTAGAAGCAGTAAAACTTATATTCCTTTTCACATAAATTAGGATTATAGGGGAATTACTGATTAATAGAGATGCAATTTCTTGTTATTAACTCAAAATGTTTTTACCATAGTGCATGATTTGTAAACTAATACATTTTACCATTTACATCACACCATGAGCTCCATATGTATGGCTTTTCTAACATAGTAAACTTGCTTGGTAGCTCACCTGGTAGAGCATTGTGCGATGCAGAGCCCCTGTGAAACGTAAGTTGCAGTGAATGTCATGTTAAAAGAGCCCAAAGGCTCTTTATTTCCAAACTGATGCAGTGCAATATCAACATATTAAAACGCTGAAAGTGAAAGTGCTTTTAGCGCCGCTCACTGGACAAAGTGTTGCGAATTGTGTGCTTGTGCAATGCAATATCAGTTTGCAGAAAGACTGCCACAGGCAAGTTTTTCCAATAAGCCTGGGCTGATTTGTTTACATGGCTGAGGTTAGCCTACTTCATTTGAGTTACTGCTGACATTTATTCATCTTCATTTAGCTAAACCTGAGAACTGATAGGCATCTGTCTGTCTCTCTTTCCCCACTACTAGTCGTCTGAGTTGTGATGGAAGCCATTCAGGATGCCAAAAAGGAGCAACCTGAGCAGCCTAAAACTAAAGTAAGTTTGAAATATTGCATTTCCATGAAACCTGAATCAGCTCTTTCTGTTCTGTGACAATTGTATAAAAAAAGATTAAAAAAAAGGTATAAAAAGAAATACACACAAACATTAGATGGAACTGTCCCAAATTCAGTGGAAAAACGTGCCGTTACCTACATGTTTGCAAAATCAACCCCAATTCCAAAATGGGACATTTCGTGAAATGCCATAAAATCAAGAATATGTTCTGTTCATTCTCTTTAATATTTATTTAATTGACTAAAGTACAAAGAAAAATGGCCAATGTTTTCAGTGGGCAACTTTAAAAAATGTTTTGTCATTAAAACCAAATTTTCATGGCTGCAACACACACCAAAAATGACCTTTGAGCCCTCAGTTGGCATTGCATAAGAAAGCGTCATGCTGTGGTGTTAAATGTAGCCACATGGTCTCAGGAGTACTTCAGAAAACTGATGTCGCTTAACACATTCTGTAGCTGCATCAATAAATGCAACTTGAATTTTTGTTGCTCTAGCAGAAAGCTATACATCAATTCTATGCAGTGATGCCAAGATGAAAATGTGTGCTGTGGTCAGACGAGTCCATGTTTCAGCTTGTTTCTGGGAAAAATTGACGTTGAGTTGAGGATGCAAAAGCAAAAGGCATTGGCGCCTGGAATATGTGCCAAGGTACCATTGAAATGGAGGCATGTATTGGGATTGTGCAGACACATATACTGCCATCAAGATGACGTCTTTCATGGGAAGTCTATGGTTATAATTTCAAGGCAATGCCAGGTCTCATTCTGCATGTGCTACAACAGCGTGGTTTCGTAGACACAGACTGAATGTGCTAGACTGCCTGCAGTCCAGATCTGTCTCCTATTGAAAATGTATGACCAGTCATGAAAAGTAGAATCAGACAACAACAATCACAGACTGCTGAGCATCTGACGTTTTTTATCAAGCCAGATTGGACAACAGTTTTGCTTGGAAAACTTGAAGTATTAGTGTCCTCAATTCCCAAACAATTAAACATTGTAATTAAAAGGAAAGTTAATGTGGCATAGTGTTAAACATGCCTCTGTCACAACTTTTTTGGAGTGTGTTGCAGCCATGAAAATCAAAATTTGGTTATATTTACAAAATAAAGTTAAAAGTTCTTTGTACTTTAGTCAATTAAATAAAGGTTAAAGAGAAAGAACAGATAACATATTCTTGATTTTATGGCATTTCGTGGAACGTCCCAACTTTTCTGGAATTGGGGTTGTATAACTATGATTTATTGCAGCTGAACAGTAAAACACAAACAACTTTTATTCCTTTCACACAAATTATGACCACAGGGGCAGGTTAACGATTAATAAAGATTTGTGTAGTTCCTTGCACAATACTATGTTATGACCTCAAAACATTATTTCTATAGTGCATGACTTGAAAACTAATTCAGGATGCCAAAAAGTACATTTTGATGTTTCCACATGTAAGGCTTTTCTGATGTCATAAACTTGCTCAGTAGCTCACCTGGTACAGCGCTGATTTAACACCTGGCACATTTGTGATATGGAGTGATCAGGTATGAGTAATGTGAAACATGAGTCATGATCAAACAGACTACTATTAGCAAGCTAAAATGGCATGGTTGCTTCATCAAATGTATTTTTATCTCACATTTGCTTTTGTTAATACTTTCGGTTATGTTTAGTGTAAATGTTAAGTTATTTGTAAATGCAATAGAGCTTTACATTTTTACAGCACTCATTGGACATTTCATTTCTAAACTGATATGATACATACAACGACTAATGTAAAAAAAAGATTTCCAGATTCATGTTTATCTGCTTTGGGTAAAACACGCTTTTGCCACCACTCACTTGTCACCTGTCTTTGAAAAAATGAACATCATTTTGCGAAAATGTATGTATGTACAGGCATGTTTTTTCAAAGAGCCTGGATTGAATATTCTAGTTCACAACTATTTTCCATCATTATTATTCAGTTCTGAATAAAACACAATTAGAATTTATTTATTTATTCGGATCCTGTTTATTGTCTTGGATTTTAAAAGAGTTTATCGCAGTGACTTCTGGGATTGCCTTGTCTGTGAGCAATACACTACAACAACAATGTATCTTCTAAGGCAACAGAATTTTTCTGTCTTCTTTTCAATGTAGTTATAGGATTGTCAATGCAGGTAAGTAGCTCATTAAGTATTGTACCAGACCCAATAATTAAACGACAACAGCCACTATAATGTGTTGTTGCATATACAGTGCATGACCTCTTCCCTGTGTCTTTACTCTCTATCTGCTAAATGGAAAAACCCATGCATTCCCGTTTGTCTTTATTCAGCATTTTGCACCTGCCTGAGCGTTAGGAGAACCTGAAACACATAGATACCCCTGAGGGTATCTGATGCTTGGTTAGGCAGTTATGTTAACTATAGCATACCATAAACGCCTACGTAAGCAAAGGACTGAATAATTCACAGTGCTGAGCAGATTGGTAATTAAGAGCATCTTGTAGCCCCCTCCATAATTCATTTCTGCTGCCAATGTGTGGTAAAGAGAGCTGGCACATGATGAGGCAGGAGAATGAGGTGACATGATGCTCAGGCCTGACATGGCCGTGGTGCTTCATTTAGCCTGAAGGGAGGTGAGGCCCTCATGAATACTGTACATGCATGTATACATGCAGAGGAAGTTGTGTACTAATGTTGGTTTGAGCAGTATCTAGTGGTCTTGTTTTTGCAAAGGAAATCCAGTAATTAAATAGGAATCCAACTGGGAAATTCATGTGAAAGATTTTCCTATGTGGATTTTGCAGTGGGTTAAAGTTGGTAAAGTTGGATTTGACGTAGAGCTGCTCCCTAATAGTCAACTAACTGTTAGCTGATGAGAAGAGGCTTGGTTGACCAACATTTTATTAGTCCCTCAGTCACAGAAAAAAAAAATTCCACACAAAGTGGCGAAGTCACACAGTCCGTGATGGACAGATCGTTACGGCTTGCCTATTTTGTATAGTACAACTGGCAGGACATCCATATGCTCACCTATCATTCTTCAACCTCAAATATGGCTTTTCACCTGAAACATGTAGCAGCAACTTCACATGGCAGCTCAATCTAATGTTAATAATATGCACTTTTGAAGTGTCTTGTGCGAAGTGTGGAAGCTGAATAGCGCTCACTGCATGACAGATGGAGATGCGGTCACTTGCTCTTAAAATACTCCATAATTTTTGGCAATACAGATAAAAGTAATACATCTTTAGAATCTGTAAAGACTCTTTGTTTATTCGTGTGCACTCAGAATAACAACGAAACGTTGCACTTTTGTAAAATAATTATAGCAAACAGGATGCGCTTTCTGACGTCTCTCTGTCTCCGTGAACTTGAGTGCAAAACTTTGAAACTCTGTGTATACTTGCCTTACAGACATGAAAAATATATCTACAGATAGTGAAATGTCAACTTTTAATTGAACCGATTCAAATAGAAAACAGTTTATGTAATCCGTATATGAGACATGCATACAGGCCCAGTCAGTGTCACCAACTTCATCTCTTAAGCCGAAAACATAGAAAGCACTAGTTTATCAATAAATTATTCAAACGATAATGCAGTCTACTTGCTGTTATTTACCCCACACATTCATAATCATTACTTCTGCCGGGGCGCTGTGGCAAGCTTTTTTTTGTGCGCTTGAGCGCTTATTAGGCTATGTAGGCCATTAAAAGCTCATTATTATGATTTATATGGTTTATTAATGATTGTGCTAATAGTTGACTGATGCTTAAAATCTTAAAAGTCGAAACAAGAAGTTGCTTGGTTTGACAGTGACTGTGCTTTTGTACAATGCTACACTATTCACAATAGACAGTAATCCTTTTTATAAATTGCTCTAAAATTTTTTATGAATGTGAACGCACCTTTAAAGGAATATATCCTGTACGAAAATTAACCGTGTTTTTTAGTTCATTGATTACCATTTGTGTAACCATAGTTTTACTACAAATACCATGGTTAAACTATGGTTAGTGTAGCAAGACCATGGTTAATTTGTGGTAACCTTGATTTAACTATAGTAATCATGTTTTTTTTTGTTTTATTTGTAGTAAACCTATATTTAATTTTGTGAGGGACTTCTGTTTTTAAAATGTTGCTTTCTGAAAGGATTCCTAACCAAGGATAAAATTCAAGATTGTACAAGCATGTTTTAGAACGAAGCAAATTAACATCTTACACAACAGATATATTTTTAATTGAATTACATGATTTTTGTATATGATATTATACTGCTATACTTTCATTTCATTGTTACTTTAATAGCTGTTGGCTCACTAGAATGCACGTTTTAATCTGGCTTGTGTCATACTATATAATTTACTGCTCTATTAATTGTCCTCTAAATAATTTTTTATTGTATAAAAAGTCACTTATAGTCACTTGTTAATTTAATTTTATATTGTCAAGTTTTCATTATATATTCAATAAATGACACCTATGATCACATAATATGTTAACTGAATTTTGAGTTATAGCTTCATGGGATGAGGACCACAGTCTTAAACGGTTATGGAATATGAAAAGTTGATGTTAATTTGAGTGAAAGTCTTCATTTCTTTGATGGATGCAGTCTGCTATATGGTTGGACTCCATGTCCGCAAACGATGGTGGGGCATTAGAGCTCTTATTGATTTAGCATATTTAAACAGCTCCAAACTAAGAGAAAGGCTTAAAAAGGGCACAACTAATTAGTCAGTTGTCAATAATTGGCACTAAGATGTATGCAGTGCGACTAGAACTGGCTTTGATTGAAAGACCCGTTTATCTTTTACAGATCTGAATGCGGGGATGTGCTTTTTTCCTTTTCTTTTCTCAAGCGTTTAGTGTAGTGGGAAGTGAATTAGAAGTGAGCTCTGTCGAGTATGACTCATTAACTTAAAGCAGACCATGTCTGTTTCATCAGTCATTGAATACTTACTAATAGACTGTCAAATTGTTGCCTCTGGGTTATGCTGTGATAACCTTGGCCTCCGTCCATACATACACACATATGAGATGCGCTCTGGCAGGGAGTCGGATGATGTCAGCTGTCAGGCTTAGGGACAGCAGTTCAGTTCATTGTCTAGCCCCCTCTTTTGGAAGTCTGCCGAATACAAAGTGATTCCCAGAGCTGTTTCATGATCTCTGATCAGTGAAAGTCTAGTGAAAGTCTTGTCTTGCACCATTTGTGTTATAGACATACCTTAAAGGGACAGTTCACCCAAAAATGAATCAGTTACTCACCTTCATGTCGTTCCAACCCTGTAAGATCTTTGTTCATCTTCGAAACACAAATTAAGATATTTTTGATTAAATTTAACAGCTTTCTCACCATCATAGACACCAAAGCAACTAACACATTCAAGGTCCAGAAAGGTAGTAAGGAAATCATTAAAATAGTCGTGGAACTGTTGTGAACGTGTGGTGAAGACTGACACGTTGTTATTGTTACTGTTACTGTTGTTACTGATGTAGTTGTTATTTTTGTTTTCTTTGCGCACGAAAAGTATTTTCGTATCTTTATAAAATTACAGTTGAACCACTGATGTCACATGGACTATTTTAATGATGTCCTTACTACCTTTATAGGCTTTGAACATGGTAGTTAAGTTGCTGTCTATGCAGGGTCAAAAAAGGCTCTCGGATTTAATCAAAAATATCTTACTTGTGTTCTGAAGATGAACAAAGGTCTTAGGGGTTTTGAGGGTGAGTAATTAATGGCAGAATTGTCATTTTTTTTGGGTGAACTATCTTTTTAAATCATGTGGTTTGCTGAGAACCTAAGCAATAATGCTTTCAACCTAGATGATGAAACAGGGTGATGAAATCTTAAATATTTACATTGAAATAGAGACCTAAGCCATACAGTACCTATGGACCAGAATGTCATACTATATAAACATCATATATAGTCATAGTCATATTTGACTTTGGTCAAAGAACACTGACTTGACGATGTTCAAGTTACATTTACATGTACAATTACATTTATATTTACATTTATTTATTTAGCAGACGCTTTTATCCAAAGCGACTTACAATTGGGGAATACATCAAGTGATTTTAAAGAGGCAAATAGACACAGGAAGTGCTCATAATGCCACATTTCAGGCATTGTTCAAATAAGTACAAGCTAGACAGGGAAGAATAAGAAAAGAGAAAACAATTTAAAAAAATTTTTATTTATTTATTTTTAAAATATTTATTTAGGATAAGGTCAAATAGTGCCGAAAGAGATGAGTTTTCAGCTGTCGCTTGAAAGTTGTCAGGGAATCGACATTCTGGATAGGGGTGGGAAGATCATTCCTCCAGCCAGGAATGGTGAAGGAAAATGTTCTGGAAAGTGATTTTGTGCCTCTCTGTACAATGAGGCGTCTCTCACTAGTGGATCTCAGACATCTGGAGGAGTGTAGATTCATAATAATAAGTGGAAGTAGGTTAATGTGACAAGTTCTTATAAAAGTATAGTACTCTTGATGTTCCTGTTGGTTTTATATAGTTTGGAAAGACCACAAATAAAGTTTACATTTGAAAAAAAAAAAAAGGGGTGTGGTCTAACCATTACTTAATTTCTTGTTTCATGTATTTTATTCCTTCAAATTTGCATCAAATGACCTTAATTTGGCTGACAAGTTTTTCAGATTATAATATTTAAGATAATAAAAAAGATTAGATCAAACAAAGAAAATAAGTCTTTTTTTAAGACTTATTTTTTCCACCCTGATTATGGTATAATTTGCATATTTCAGTGCATCTTCAAAGGGCGCTACATGATCCCAGCCGAGAGTCTTATGTAGCAAAACGATCGATCGAGAAAAAAAAAAAAAGTATACTTTTTAACCACAAATGCTTGTCTTGCACTAGCTCTGTGACACACGTTTGTGACATCACGCATTACAGAATATTTGAATTTGTGCCGAATGAGAGAGGTAGGATACAAAAGCACAAAGCTCCATTTTGCAGACAGTTGAGTGGTCAAGCATTTAAAGTAACATTATACTCCTTTGTCAGTGAGAGACGCGTTCAGAATCAGCACATGGTCACTGTCTAGTGGTCTTTGTTTTCAAGTGCGCAACTCCTGGCATTCGCTGTTCTTCTGTCGGCGGTTATCAAACAGAGTTGCATTACTGCGGGTGCCCACTTATGGATTGAGGGTGAATTGCCTGTATTTGTTGTAAGGCCTCATGCACTGAACCGAGATGCCCGTACCGTGATGGTTCAGTATGAATACATGTAACGTTACACCCCTAGTGGTTAGTTCTTCGTTGGTGTACTCCGGTTCAAAAAGGTAGGGTAGGGCGAAAAACTCCATCTAATTTCTCCTTCAACTTCAGAATCGTCCAACATCATTGTTTTACCTTTTTTTTGTGAAGAGCATTTGACTTTGCATGTTCACTTTGTAAACATTGGGTTGGTACTTCCGCTTATGTCACGTATGACCTTTCCAACGTGACAATGTGATGTAAGTCATGGACATAGAGTTAGTGTAAGACGAGCGTTTGTGGTTAAAAAGTATGTAAATTTTATTTATTTATTTAATGTTATTTTTTTGGTGCTTTTCTTACTTTTTTTATTCAGATAGGACAGTGGAGAGATGACAGGAAAGTATTATGTAGAGAGAGGGGAGCGGGATTGGCAAAGGACCTTGAGACAGGATTCGAACTTGGGTCGCCGTGAGCGCAGTTGCACAGTATATGTCGGCGCACTAACCACAAGGCTATCGACAAGTGATAGTAAATATATATATATATATATATTTTTTTTTTTTAAGAAAGTGACTGATCATTGGCCCTTTGAAGCTGCATTGAAACTGCAGTTAGGACCTTCAACCTGTTGGCTCCCATTGAAGTCCACAATATGGAGACAAATCCTGGAATTTTTTCTTCAAAAACCTTAATTTCTTTTCAACTGAAGAAAGACATGAACATCTTGAATGACATGGGGGTCAGGAAATTTTTATTCTGGAAGTGAACTAATCTGGTAATAGATTAGGGTTGGGTATCGTTTGGGGTTTTTTCGATACCGGTGCCAAATCGATACTTTTAAAACGGTACCGGTGCCAAAACGGTGCCTGAACCGATACTTTGAAAAAAGCCACAAAGTGGTGGATGACACAAAAATATATTTTATTGGACAAAAAAGTTCTTTAAATTGAACAATGTATTAAAAGTAAAAAAAGAAGAAAAAAAATAAAGAAGTAGTACTATACATTATTAAGTCAATGCAAAACGCAACAACAATAAAACCTAAGCCACCTAACCCAACTACAATAATTTAACAGCTTAAAATTTCAGAAATTCTTTTGCAGAAATATGACTATATGTGATGAGATCTGGGAAAACCCGTCTGATGTAGCGGTGGGACGTTTTCAGGAAATTCGTTTTTCATTAAATTATTATTCTATAACATCTTGTCTATCATCTCTGAAAATATCTATTGCAATTTATTGCAGCAAGCAGAAATGACTGTCTTTCTCCTATGTTAAGAACGCGCTGCGGAGGTGCTTTCCCAAACAGTTAACCTATCAAAATAAACCACATAACATATTTAGTAAAGGCGTATCAGTTCACATTCTCCACCAGTCCTGTGTAAAGTACGGCAAGCAAATTTATTTATTTATTTATTTATTTACTTACTTACTTACTTACTTTAATATCGTGAGATGGCGGAGCACAACAACGCCGTCTAAAGTACTGCAGCTGCTCACGTAACCGATCTTACTCGTCTCAGTCTTCTCAGTTTTGGTGATGTCAGTGCCCTAAATGATGTTGCGGGCTATTTCACATCCAGAGATGAAGGATCGGATGATGAAGTTACTAAAGAGGAGTCGTCCGATGACCGTCTGTTTTATCACAGTGCGCGAACAGTTGCGCTGCGCTCGCTTTTACTACAAAGTAGGCTGCATTATTTACTAAACATAAAATGGGTGATCAACGGAAAACAAACGTTAGTCTGTTTGTGTAATGATGCAGTAGCGCTCCTAACTTGACAGACAGCTCTCGTTAAACCCGTAAAGTGAAAGTGAAAGCCGTCTCACTTTAAAGCCGTTTTTCTCAAAATCCCATTCCTGAAAATCATCGCTATCAGCCAACCTAAGATAGCCATAACGTAGGTTATGTAAAAAATAAAAGTTTTGGAAAGGGGCCTGAACGCAGCTTTCATATGGTGTTAAAACCTAAAAAAGGTAAAATTTCACCATGTGTTGGGTTTTCCTAGATCGCATCACATATTTGCCGTCTCTGGCAAAATACGACACCTCTCCAGCTGATGTCTGCAAACTGTCAAACACGGTGCATCCCTCTGCTTTCAACTTTATTCCACATACCATCAAATGTTTCATGAGGTTTGACGCGTTTTCCCCTTCACACGCAACTGCTGTAAAACATTTGCTGCACGTCGCAGTGTCTGAATCATTTCTCGTGAAATATAGCCACACTTTAGAATGTTTAGTTTTTGGCATTTTAAGTTCGACGCGTTTAATGTAGCTCGCTAAGCTAACGGCAAACCACCTGCTGCAGTCAGAGCAAGTGTAACGATAGTTGCAGCATTCACGCGCTTCTCGGATGCATTTCCAGACGATTTGTGCTTTTAATTCGAAATGTGAAAATGGATAGTAACTACAAAGATGTCTTGGATTTCTATCATCAAAGCTTTCCGACTTTCCCGAGTTTTCTCATTCAGTAAAAAAATGTTCTGATCATTCCGACACCCCATGAATGCAGTATTTAAATTTTACTAGCGATCATGCATGTTGATGAATCAATGCTTCTACATCCGTGTCATAGCACCAGAAGACAAATATTTCAATCGACAGTTCAGGCATTTAAGTGGCACCGAAATTCGCGTTCTGATTCGGTCCGGTACATACCGGTCACATGGGTACCGGTGCCGTATTGGCACCTGGTTTCGGTACCCAGCCCTATAATAGATCCTTGATTGACGACTGTAACAATCACCCACATTTTCTTCATACAGTGTAAAAACCTAGTTTCTATTAATTTGACAGTATTGCGAGTTTTCGCAGAAATGGTGTTTACTGAACTCATCAGTGTGACAATGTTTGTCCTTGTGCCATGTCACACTTGGGGGGCTGTACATGGGGTCATCATTGACCTCTACCTCTCCCTCTCTATCTTTACCTCTAAATCTCATTTTCAGCGCCACGGCATTGTGTGCAGCGTGCTCTGGTGGCTAAAGGTGCTTGTTAAAAGCTATAACTTATCTCACGTTTGAAGCTAATGGGAAGAACACTGGCCACAGTGAAAAATAAATTACATTTTTTTCCCCCTTCTCCTGCGGTGCCCTTCTAACCCATCGCGTAATATAGCAGTGGTGAGAGTATGCATTACAAGATCTGAGACATTAGAATTTATCTGTACTGCACAACGCTGACTGATGCATTTGAAAATAATGTACTGCAGTCCCAACATTACAGGACCCTGTAACTAATGGACAGCTCTCGCCTGAGCTCGCCTCTGTATATCATTCAACTGCTGCACCTCATCAAGCCCAGAGTCCTTTACAGATCAGCACAGAACATCCTTTACTTTCTGTCTTGCTCTTATGGTACGTGTCCAGTGGTGTGGGAATAAATCTGCCCTCTCTTGCTTTGGATTTTAGTGTTTGTAAAACGTTCAGCAGTGTGCTTGTCAGTTTGTTGTTGTCAGATATGGCACTTTTATTTGACAAGAGTTGATTTGTAGTTTAATGATTTTTAAGAAACTTCTTGTCATGTCTTCATTATTTAATTATGCTAGTTTTAATATACATTTTATACGTACATTTCATTGTTTTACCCTTGTACCAGAACCAGATTTTCAATCTTAAAGTTGTAAAATAACCATTAATCATTTCAGTATTTATTATGTGAAATCTTATTATTATTATTATTTTTTAAATATTATAGCCGTCCTTTAGTGTCACTTTCACCTGACCATCATTTTCAATATATATTTTAATAATGATTTATATTTAATTTTTATTAGTTTGTGTACTTGGTAACCAAGAAAATGAAAGTGTCAATAAAGAGCTTGACTGAAATGATTACAAGACCCGATGCATAAGAAAATTAAAGATTAAATCAGTATTACAGTATTACTAAACAGATTTTGTTTTTCCTGCAAGTTGGTGACATGACCTTAACTTGGCAGATGAGTTTTTCAAATAAAAAATTAACAAACAAGTTTTGTGAAAATTATTTTTTTTTCCTATGAAATAACAACCCTGACATTTCTTACTTTATGCTCTTTAAATGCCCCGTTTTTTCTCCCTTTAAATTAAAAAACATGTCAATTGTAAAAGAGGTATATTTAAGCCATTGTATTTTTCTATGTATTTTAATAAATTAATAAATCTGTCATTGACCCTCAGGGCATCCTAACTATCATCAACTTATTCTTCATAGAAAGTAAAGATCAATGTGATGCATGAGGAAAAGATAAATTAGTATTACTTATATACAGCATGTGTTTTTATTGTACAGCATTTCCAATCAAGCCGTATATTTGTCTAGTTATGCAAAAAAATGGTCATATTTTTGCTTTATTTAAAGTACATCAAAAACTATTGTTCACCCAAAAATGAGATTTCTGTCATTAAGTACTCACCCTCATGTTGTTCCAAGCCTGTAAGACCTTCGTTCATCTTCAAAACAGAAATTAAGTTTTTTTTTTTGACAAAATCCAAGAGCTTTTTTTAGACAGCAGCACAACTGACATGTTCAGTGCCCAGAAAGATAGTCCATGTGAATGCAGTTGTTTAACCATAATTTTATAAAGGTACGAGAATACATTTGTGTGCAAAGAAAACAAAAATAACAAAATTATTCAACAGTTTCTTCTCTTCCGTGTCAGTCTCTGCCACCATTTGCGAGAGTGAATTTTTATTATAAGCATTTGTTTATTATAATCACACGCTGCAGTTGTGCCATGTGCCGCTTTAAATGCTCAAGCTTTCTTTTTTTCATTTTACAAATAAATCCTAATCTAATCATGACAAACTATATATCGTTGGGAAGGTCTAAGACTCCTAAATAAATATTTTACCACTCTTTTGTGTTACACATTATGTAGGAAAAGTAATAGATTCATTTATGACAAGAGTGCACCTCAAAAATCTACATCATAATAGGAATTCTGACCTTTGTCACAGAAAGACTTTCTTTGTTGCCTTTTTACACACAATATTTTTTTATCACACAATATAACTTATATTATATTAGAAATTATATATCAACTAAAAATTCATCAGACATTGCATTACCATGGAAATTGTACATCAAAATCATATTACACAATGTTTTTGTTCCTGAATTATAAAAATTTAACTTTGGATAGTGCATTTTTATGTCTATGTTTAAGATAGGGAGTGACAGTTAAAGGGTTAAAGTTGTGAAGGTCTTGATTGGATGCCAGTGTTTTTATCATTCATCAGCTTGGAAAAAAAATCAATCTTAAGGTGATTCCAACAATATTGTTCCTCCATGTTATTGTTATAGCTGTGGTGTGTGTGGACTTCTCTATTGTCATAGAATTAGAGTTTTTATTAAAACCTTACAGTCCTTGGTGTCAACAGACCTTAGGTCAGCGCTAAAGGAGACCATTCAAAGGTTCAAAATAAATTACATGAATACAACCTCAGACTCACTGTTGTCATAGTATGAATCTGATAAACTTCTAGATTATTAATCAATTCTGTCACAAGCTGGTTCTTTGTGACCCTTCTGATTTTCTTGGTCTTGGTAATGATGTTGACACATTCAACGCTCTACCAAGGACATCTTGCATTTGCAAGTAGAGTAAAACACTGCACTGTTCTCCTTCACAGTACCTTACCTTAAGTTTTTTTTTTCTGCCTAACCTTTTTTATTTAATAAGATAAAATATGTATAATGTGGACTGATTTAATAATTACTGTCAAGGTTAAGCTTTTCAGGAAGAAAAAGAAAACCTTCAAAACTTGAAGTAAACATGACCAAATCAGTCACACATCAGCATTCAGAACGTAATAAGCGGCTGATGAGGCTTCTTTGAAGCACAGCTATATCCCAACTCTTTTATCCTCCATCCTATTTCTACTGTCCATATTTCTTTAATAGTGTTTATCTGAAATAACCATGGCCAGCTGCCTGCTTAAGCCAAATCAGCCCAAAGAAGGAGAAGACGGAAAGGCCAAATGAATTCCATCCACACAGAGGTCAGAGAGACAGAAAGTGCATAGCAATGCAGTTTGGTCAGCAGGCAGGAGGAGATGGGATGCTAATAAGATCACAGAGAGATGGGGAGCTCGGGCCCCTGGGAAAGGTATAAAGGTGTTGTCTGCGCATTACAAAAAAAGGACTAGCTGAAAAAATAATGATGCCTGCCTTAAGGTTTATTAATAATCAGAGGCGGGCTTTTTTGTCCAGAGGATTGTTATGGCGTGGAACCAGCACAAACCAAATCAGAGCAGATGGAGGAGGAAAAGAAAAGAAAGAGAGCGAGATAAAGTAAAACGGGAGCTGCTTTGATATGAGGCCTCTTCCTTCCAGTACCGTCTAGGTGTTTGGCTCAGCCGATGTGGACTCTCATTATCTGCACTCTCCTTTTCCTCTTAATGGAATACTCGGAGGGTACAGCAGCTCACGTTTGGCATGCTTTTCCTCCCAGACAATGCCCTTCCTCTAACAAAGGTGCGTAGGTGCAGTACTTTGTAAGAGTACCTGAACAGGACCTGCTTGTCCCCTGTGATAAAAGACCTGAAAGCTCTGACTTGATGCCCTCAGCCTAATTGGAAATTCATAGAATAGCTAATGAAATGAGAGACCTGGATGAAGCATGCAGTATTCTGTATCGCTTGTCAGGAAAGGCCAGTGCTGCGTTGGCTTTATCATACTGCGGATACCTTAAATGGATAAGATCTCGGTTATGAAAGAGTAATGCGATTATAATGCAACAATGCGGAGTGGGTGTGTGAAAGCGTCAGTGGTAACTCCACCTAACCAGATGCACATGCTTCACTTTGAAGCTCACTTTGTTAAGGCAATGTGACGTCTACAAATTAACTACCTTGAATTTCCTCCAGTAATGTTGTTGGGAACAACTGCCCTAGGTCCTGAGTGTCCAGTCCTGCACGTGGAGAGCCACTTTCCTGCAAGGTTTTGTTCCATCCTGCTCCAATAATGCTCGGAAGTTACTAGTAGTTTTGAAGACTAAGATTATCATGTTCAGGTGCATTCAGTTTGGGTTGGCACTCTACAGCATAGGTCAGGGGTGTCAGACTTGTAACCCGAAGGTCTCAGTTTCGAGTCTCAGTGCCGGGAGGAATTGTAGGTGGTGGAGGGAGTAAATGACTAGTGCTCTCTTCCACCCTCAGTACTCATGACTGAAGTGCCCTTGAGCAAGGCACTGAACCCCCAACTGCTCCCTGGGCGCTGGAGCAAAAATGGCTGCCTACTTGTCTGGACGTGCGTTCACGGTTTGTGTGTGTGTTCACTACTTACTGCTGTGTGTGTGCACTTGGATAGGTTAAACGCAGAGCACCAATTCCAAATATGGGTTGCCATACTTGCCAAATGTCACAACTTTTTAATTTCATTTTTAGATATATCAATAAGAACATTACCAATCTCAACTCTAGCCCAACACTAACCTCAGTCCTAAATCTAAAACAAAAATCTAATTTCCGGATGATGGCAATGGACAGCCAACCCTGCTCCTGGAGAACTGACTTCCTGCAAAGTTTAGATCATCCTGTATGAAAGACACTTTACCCAGCTAATCAAGGTGTCCAGGATTACTTGAAAGTAACAGGCAGGTGTGTTTGAGCAGAATTGGAATTGTAGCCTGCCGAATGGTAGCTCTCCAGGAACGGGGTTGGCTATCCCTGGTTTAGGAATATTTTTCCAAGACCAACAAGGACTGATCCTAAATGTTTCACCATATGGGTGCAGATATTGTAAGTGTTTAGTTTGTCTTTATCCAATCCAGCGGGGCTGGTATCCGCTGTCCTCTTAAATGAGCTTGCTTCAGATGAATGGCGTGGTGAATCAAACTCGAGAGCTTTAGTAATTGGCCTATGTGGAAAACTTTGCTGGGAATGGTTTTAAACCCAGAAAGCACTGAAATGCATTCTGGGTGGTTATCGGTTAGCGATGCAGCATTAAAAGGTCGGGCCGTGCCTGATGCAAAATGGATCCGGTGAGCGACTGTCCCAATTTTAGCAAAACCCTGCTGCCTGATTGTCTCCTGAAGTGGCCTTGTGCTGCTCACATTTATTAATGGTCCACTAGAGGATTTATTTGATTATTGCCTTTATTTCTTTTTCTGCATGTTTTTTTACTCTGCCTGGCTATCATTTATAATTTCCCAAACTGCATCCATTGCATCAGCTTGATTTAGACGGATCTGATGGAGTCAGAGTGCTTTTTTCATGGTAAATAGCTCGTGTTTCAATGTCAAGGCATTAACGGTAAAATTGTGCCTGGTATATTTTCATTTGCTGACTATAACAGCCCCAGAACATAGTCATTGTGTGCAACCCCACCCCCACCACCACCCCATATTCCCCTCTCTCTATAGCTTTGATGTGTGCTATCAGTAAGCCACATCGCTAGCACCCCTCTGCACCCCAAACCACTCCATGTCAGCACCTTTTGATGTAGCCTATGTGCACATCCAAATAGAATTTTTAACAAGCTGCCATTATCATTTTGATTTCTGCCTGAATGAAAAGAGTGACCTCTGGCATTTGTGCGGAGAGTGAGGTGGAGGAGGCAGTCCAGGCAGATATGGCTCATTGACATTAAGCCCAATGTTGTGTGTGCCGTTTCTGAGATTGTGGCATACTGTCACAGGAGTGAAAAGAGATGACAGACTCGTAGATAAGGCCTCAGTCGTTCTGTGTTTACTCAGCGGGGCTAAGCTGACGTGAGATGTTTCTGTCTATGATTTAGCTATGGAAGATCAAGAAATTTTATGTAAATTAATTAATTTATAAATTGTTGGTCTTAGAACAAGACTTCTATCAACCAGTCAGAGGGTTTGGTTAGGGTACAACATAGGGCTGGGGTTGAGATTGGGTTTAAGGATATGGTTTTAGGTTCAACAAACTATTTTGATCCTGAAAGGGTCTTAGTGAATAAACAGTCACCCTAGAGCAGTGGTTCTCAATTCCAGTCCTTGGGGCCCACTGCTCTGCACATTTCATATGCTTCTGAATCTGACACACTCAGTTCAGTTCATGGATCTTTCTCCTAATGAGCTGATGATCTGAATCAGGTGCGTTAAATGAGGGAGACATACAAAATGTGCAGAGCAGTGGAGGACTGCAGTTGAGAACCACTGCCCTAGAACATACTTGTACATTAGCTGAACTAAACTTGAAAAATACCTACACTGGTCTTATTTTAGCTAGAGAGATAACTACCATTGAGTTTCATTGGTGATTTGACATGTTACTGAAACATAAGATTAGCAAACAGTTTTTAAGACTGCTTTTCCACATTCAGAAAATTGCTGACGTTATCAAGATGGCCATCAAGAAGGGACTTTTTGTGCATGTAAGTAGTTTCTATTTATAATTTAAAGAGGTCCTTGATTATGATTTCACTTTTTTAACTGTAGTTAGCGTGTTTGAGCGTAAACAACGTCTGCAAAGTTACGACACTCAAAGTTCAATGCAAAGGGAGATATTTTTACAGAATTTGCTTTTTAAGGCCTATAACAAATGACTGGTAGGGACTACATCAAGCTTCTTCCTGGGTTTGTGACATCACAACGCATAAAATTTACATAAATCCTGCTCTCGAGAACATACAACTACCCGTAATGGTAAGGGGCGTGATGTTTCCGGACAACGTGCACTAGGTGGTTAGTGAATCACAACACACTGGGCTAGCTAACTATTCTGAGCCCACTGCATATTTTTGAGGGAGGGGGTTCATAGAACCAGGAAGTCAACGGATGGTTTTTAGTAGAATGGAAACAGTGAAAATCGAAAATAGCTGAAGTTTCTTGACAAATACAAACAGCCTGCAGGCTGGCTAATTAACTACAATATATTACTGTTTTGCTCTATTATATCATATTTTACTGTATTAAAAAATTAAATAAAATAACTAAAGGTTAAATGACTAATAGAAAGTTTATCATAATTTCTACATAAATTTATTAAATGAATACATGAATTAATGTATGTTGCAAACTCGTTCTGCTAAAGCTATTGTGATTTGGCAGGACGCAAAACTCTCTCTACCTTGGAGGTGAGATACATGGGACATAATGTAATTCTGTACAAAAAAAGCCATTTGTAACAGCAGATTAAAAAGAAATCCCATGGCCCTAGCCGGACAAAGTACTCTTCTTCTTTTTTTTCCCTCTCTCCCTCTATTTTTTCTTTCAGCTCCACAGACAAAGTCGCAATTAGCATGCTAATGCCGACATCTGAACCTCAAAAGCTATAGAGTCAGTAGGAGGCTTTTCTGGGTGTCTGGAGATAACAAAGCACCTTTTACAAAAATTACTAGATGAAACACTGCCATTTATTCTGAAAGGCCTGATTTCTTCAAGATATGGATGTTTGGCTCTTTTTAATCCCCTTTCCTCAATATGCTGTTCAGGTCGTGTGTGTGTGTTTATGGCTTGTTGTGGTTAATTAAGTTGCATACACTTTACCGTTCTCCTTTGGGTAGAATTCAGTGGATCATCCAGGGTTTTTTGATGCATTTTAGAGTCTGGAGTGGTTCATTTAGGAGTCCTACCTGGTTGTCTTTTCAAAGAGTTGAAGGATCAAAGGATCTCCTAATGCAGAGGTGCTGGGCACCAGCTAAGACCTGGGGTTCAAAGATGGCTGGTCTTAGCGTCAGGTCAGGAATAATGAAGAGTGCATAATAGCCCTATTAATGGGACCTTGGAGTCCAGACCCTAGTACTCACAAGAAACAAAGAAATGTGTGCAGTGCTATGATTGAGAAAGAAAATAGACGTTGCCCTTGATTATGCAGCCAAAGGGAAACAAACGGTGTGAAAGGTGGCCTGCTAGTATAAAGTGGCTCCTGTGATCAAAGCAATTGGGGCCTGGGCTTTGCTAAGCCCTCCTACTCTCGTTGTTACTCGCAAGAGTTGGAAATGCTGGAAATACAAGTAGGGCTTTCCACTTCAGTGCCTTACAGTAGACCTTCAGTCTACAGGAAGTCCATTGGAAGCCCTGCTGTCTGTCTTAAATTAAACCACAGAGCATTGTAGTACCTTATATTTTCCCTGGTGCTTGCTGTTATTTAGTGCTCAAATGTTCAGATCTCTTGCAGAGACTTGTTCTCAGGTTATCATTTGACTCTATTTAAAGTGTGTGTTTTTTGTATATTTCTTAACGGCAGTGAGAATAAAAAGAGAACAAATGGACTCAAATAACTGCAGTAATGTCATTTTGTACTTAATGCAATTTAATAGTTTTGCTAAAGTCCAACTAAAGATATACCTGTATATATTTGAAAGTGCTAAAGTGGAACTATTGCAAGTATACACTTTAAATATATACCAATATTATTTAAAGATCATGTAAAGTATAATTGCAATTTTCACAATCAGTAAGTCTCAAGTGATATGTCAGTACTTACGCTAATAGACTTGAACTATAATTAGTATAAAATAAGTGCATTTTAAATCTATTACTATTTTTTTTTTTTTTTTTTACTAGAGTAACATCTCAGACTTCTGAGAATGTTGGTACTTTAGTGTAACATCTCTCAACATTTTCCTCTGGGGTCATATAAGGAATCATATGAATATTTGTTATTGTTTAAAAGGATATTTTAGCCAAAAAATGAATATTCTGTCATCTTTTACTCAATCTCAGACTCATCTCAGACTTACTTTTGTCTGTACATATTTATTAGAAAAATTGTGTTTTGTCCATACAATAGTGTCACTTTATGAGCAAAAACAGCTGAAACAGTCTTCGAAAATATCACATATTGTATCCCACAGAAATGAAAGTAATATTCACTGTAAATATGTAGTATGATGTAAATGTGAGTATGATGATACATCATCATTTTAAAGTAGTAGCAATAGCGTTGTGCTGTACGCTACAGTGAAATTCTCCAACATGTATGGTATTAATTTTCACTTCTCACTCATGTTTCAGTTAATATCTGTAACCTTTGCTTCATGAGCCATGGATCACAATCTGCAGTGGATTTCATACAGCAGTCTAAACACAATTAAATCTTGATTAGATCATTCAACAGTTTACATAACAGCCCTTTCTGTTTATTGCTCTCAAATGAGTTCTCTCGCTTAGCAACATCAGATGTTCAGTCTGATGGAAGACAGTGCCTGAAGAAATTGATTTCCTAAGCCTTCTGTATCACAATCTGATTTATCGGGGCGCATGTTCATTAAAACATCTTTATGTGTGTTATCTAAGATTTTCCTCGCTGATGTGCCCACTTATGCTCTCTGTGATATGAGATAGGCCTCTTCAGTGCATAGACTCATTTTGCTCTAAGTTCTGATTGGACGACTTTGACCTTTTGGATTTTTTTAAAAGGGTGCTTATAGTTCACGGTGAGATTGTTGCTTCCGAGGCGAATCCTATTGTGTCTTCTCACTTCTGCTGCACCTCTCACAGTATCTCATATTGTGACCCACAATTGCAGAGGCCAATTTAGTAGTGGAAAATGGATTCATACAATCCCTGGGGTTCACAAGTACCACCATGACACACTCTACCTGCCAAGCCATTCTATATAACTGATGAGTCTCAGAATGGTGCATTTTGATGCATTCACTTCATATGTGGAGTTTTGAGAAGGTCTTGATATCCCTCATTGACATAGTGTTGAGAATTAGAAAGATTAAGTGGGTTTTTATATCTGTCCTTTCTTCCGTCCATCTCTCTGTCATGTACAACACCAGCCAAAATTTTTGAATAATTCAGGGGTTGTTTTGTGTGTGTTTTTAAAAGAAATTTCTTATTTTCACTGAGGACCCTAGTAAAAAAAGTATTATATTTGAAATGCATTTATTTTAAGTATAGTTCAAGTCTTATTAACATTTTTACTGACATATCGGTCGAGACTTACTGATATAAGTAATGGTAATTAAATTTTATTTGGAGTACTACTTGTGCACAATGCACATTTCTTAATATTAAGCCTAAAATATGTCTTCATGTCACTATTTCATGCCATTTCTGCTTATTATCACTGTTGAATACAGTTGCAGTTGTGCTACAGTTGTGCTTTTTTGGAAACCATGATACACTACCATTAAATACCTTTTTTTTTTAACCTATATTTTAAATTCTGTACTTTATTGTGTGTTTTTTTTTTTTTTTTTGAGGATTATTGGAACTGTTTGTAAAATGATTTGTAATTTAATTTAATTTTATTTAATTTTATTAAAAATATTTTAGCAAAATATAAAGAGTGCTCATGGGGGATGCAGGTTCAAATCTAGTCTGTGTCCATGACATTATACCTCCATTTTTTTTTTTTTACTTATTTATTTATTTTTACTGTCTTACAGTATATAAAAAATAAATAAATAAGTAAATACTAAAAATAAGTGAATAATAAAAACAACAACAACAACAACAAAAAAACATTTGGGCTTCAACACAGTTGATGTTATGGTGGGTAGTTTTATGACATCTGTCATAGTAAACACACCAAGATGGCATGACATTACTAGGGCTTTTGGACATTTGTTTGGACATTTGGAGGTGATTTCTGCCAGATCTCACACTTCTCATGTGTACATGCTTGTTAGGTTGAACATGCCTCTCCAGCAGTCACTGCTGAAACCCAAACCTCTTTTGTGTGATCTCACTGTGGCCGAGTGTTTGTTTTGACATTCTTAATATTTAATACCATCACAAATAACCACCCAACTCAACACATAACAATCTTAGATAACAGTCTTTTGACATGGCAGCGGTCATGTGTTGTAGGTGGAGGAGCGAGAGGCTCTCATCCTGGAACTACAGGATGTCATCACTGAGCTACACCAGGAGATGTCTCTGAAAGAACAGCACGAGCTCAAGCAGCTTCAACAGCTCCTTCAGCTGGAGACCAGAGTCAAAGAGCTTCAAGAGCAGGTATCAGATACACTGCAGACTTTTTTAGACCCATTTGGGATGTGATTGTCTCATATCTTAATTTCATGTCCTCCATGTGGAATGTGCTTTCACTACCATTTAAAACATAAATGGACTGATAATATTTCTGAAAGATTTTTTTTCTATTTTCTGTTGTAAGGTATTTTAAAGTGTAATTTATTCATTCATTATTTCAGCAGCCATAACTCCAGTTTTCAGTGTCACATGATCACATGATCTGTCAGAAATCATTCCAATATGCTAATTTGGTGTTCAAGAAATATTTATTTTATTATTATAAAAATGTCTGATAATAATTTAGTTTACATTTTATAAAAATGGTATTTTATGGTATTTTTATATATAATTTAAAAGCTATGATATGAACAACAAAGGAATATTTTTATATTATATTTATAATTTTATTGTTATTTAATATATTTATTAATTATACTGTATATTAGGGCTGTGTATTGCCAAGAATCTGGCGATGCGATACGTATCATGATACAGGGGTTGCGATACATTGCGATATTGTAAACAAGGCGATATATTGGGATATTTCTTATTTTATGAATAGGACATAATTTTAGGAAAGCTGTAATTAAGAACACACCATCATATGCAAACCATTCAGTGTTATTGAATCACTTTTTGTGCAGTACCAGTAAAGGGGGGAAATAAAGTGCTTGCAAGATTCTCTAGTTATTAAATGTATAAAATGTAAGCTTTTATAAACAGACCATATATATGTTTAGACCCTGCTTTACAATTTAAGTTTACAATTTTAACCATGTCAGATCATTTTGATCTGAACTTAAGAATTACATCTGCTTAATATCAATAAAAAAATAAAGTGCTTAAAGGATTCCTAAAGAAAATAAAAGATACAATAAAAAAAAATACAGATACTGGACATTCTAAGATCCTTTTTGTTCTGAGAATTTTGCAAGTTTTGGATTTTGCAAGTTTTTCAGTTTGTAATTATGCTCTGTGTGGAATCGCCAAGTCCGCGACGCGAGCACCGCCTCAACTGCACAAAACCAGCCGAAATGACGTCACACTTTACACCGAGGCGGGAGCAGGAACTATTCTTTCGTCCTCCTTTAACGCTAACATTAGCGGCGTGCCCTTATGCTAGTATTTTCTGTCACTGTTTAAGTTCAGAGATAAGAAGACTGCAATCTAGCGGTCAGGATATAAGCTCAAAACGAAGCAACTGTCATGAATCTTGTATGATTCATTTTTGAGAATTGATACAGTATCGCCAAACAAAATAGCGCAATACAAACGTGTATCTTTTTATTTTCTTACACCCCTACTGTATATATGATCCAAAATACAAAAAAAAAAAAAAAAAAATATATATATATATATTTGGAATTTTAAATCATCTTTGTACATGCACACATATTTTTTACATCAACTTTTCTTAGCCCTATAAATGTTCTTTATATAGTCCTCACCCCCTCCATGTGAATGAGAGAGCAACTAATTTAGTGTGCTGAGCATCTCATTGACTTTTTAGGAGGTTCAGTGTGAGAACAGAATCACTGCAGGGATGAAGCTGTAGTGCAAACCGTTCAATCAGCTCAATGTTCCCCTTCAGCCCAGATGACTAGATGAAGGATTGGCATGTCAGGTTTTGATTGAAGAAGTCTTTCACAGGCATAACACTTGTTAAAACTACAGCAGGCTTTCTCTAGCACTCACAGTGATGCAATGTCCAAATAAACCTGTGGAGATGGGAATATTGAAGGGTTATTATTATACCACAGCAAAACATTTGTGTATAGAACGCTGCATCAATCACAAATCTTTTATGTCTTTAAATTGCTTTCTGTTTGTACTTTGCCCTTCAGAGGGACATACTAACTAACTTTGTTTCTCATCTCTTTAGGTACAGGGTTCAGAGGAGACTATAGCTCAGCTTAGACTAGAGCAACAGAGCAACAGCGGCATGTTGAATGTTGTAAGTACCCTCAAAAACAAGCGTTCCTTAACGAGTGTGTGTTCACACCTCACTCACTCTTAACCTTATGTCAGCATGGTTTTATAACAAACCAAAAATGTGTTGAAAAAGGTGTTGGGGTTAAATGAATATGCTAATGGTTTTTAATATTTCAAATACTAAATGCACTCGAGGACATGCTTTCAGCAAAGTGAAGTTGAATGCCCAAAAAACGGTGCTAATGATGAATAAACTAGTGCACAATTTTAGCTAGCTTACTGCGTTAATAAAGCTAAACTTAAAATATTATTAATAATAATTGCAGTAAATATGTTACACCAAGTAATGTAATTCGTCAGCCTGACTGTATGCTATGTAAGACAGCTATTTTTATTGAGACCTGTTTCATTAATATAGAATACAAATGTGGTTCATACACTCAGTATTTAGAAGCAGAAAATAGATTTGTTTTATCATAGTATATGAATTAAACCTGTAAAGGCAGACATATGAAATAATAGTATAATAGCCTGATTTTTTTTCTTTTTTTATGGAACAATTCATTTAACTTTTAGACAAAACCAAGAAAGAAAGAAAAGAAAAAAATGAAAAAAGGGGGAAAACCTGTACATCAATGAAAGCTTATTTATTCAGCTTTCAGGTGATGTATAAATCTCAGTTTTAAAAAAAATTGACCCTTATGACTGGTTTTGTGGTCCAGGGTCACATATGAGAATATAAATCTCAGCTTGAGGAGAAATAAAATCGCCTCAGTTGAGCATGCAATTTCTTGAAATTGCTGAAATTTTAGGGTCAAATATAAGATACTACTGACATAAAATGCATATAAATATCAGTTGTCAATCTATAGTAAAATACTAAAATATCTTTTTAATCTATTTAAATGCTTAGATTTATGATAAAAGCTTTGTAGTTTTTTTTTTTTGTGGGTGTAAAACATATAATTCAAAGCAATATAATGATGACTGAGAGAACAAATAAAACAAGTAACAAATAAAAGTTCCTCAAAAGCCTGATGTATCTTATTTTATACTCACATTTTAACATGATTAAAAAAATAATGTTAAAGGGTCACGAAACCCCAGACTACTTTTTCTGAGATTTTAGCAGAGGTGTTTGTGTTGCACATCATAGATGACAACGTTAGCATCTGTTAATTTTAAATGTTGGAGAAAACAAAAGTTAATTTTGAACAAGTTTTTTTGCTCTATTTTCATCTTCCGGGTTTAAAATACATTGTGTTAACGTCACAGTTTGTGACATGGCAATGGACTGTAGTACTTCGATGACGCATTGGTAATTAATTCATTATTCATGAGGCTGCGTGTTCTTATCCTATGAGAAGACGCTTTGCCTAATTATTCACGATAGCATTTGTTGATTTGCTGTGACAGACACTTCAAACTGTGAGATTGCATATATTAACTGAGAGAAACGTTCATGGATCGAAGGAGAGTGTTTGTTTTTGTTTGCATTGTAAGAGTTTGGCACAAGTGCGATTCATTCATAAAGTGAGTAATAGCCGTTTTTACAACTCCTTAACGCAGCCCATCAAAAGGATTATAAACGCCGCAAAATAAGCCTTAAAATGTTAATAGAGGTGCAACAGCATGTTCATATAAATGGCTGTGCATTTATTTGTGTTGTTAACTCGATGGGAGAGAAATGCAGCACACTATGCCAAATTTTGCAGCATTTTTCAAAACTGTGGTGAGAAGTAACAGTGCTGAAACGGGGGTTTCATGACCCTTTAATGAATAAGATGTAAGGATAGTAGGGATGTGCCCGAACCCGAATACCGTGTTCAGAAAGAAAATTATGTCTACTTTGGAACCCCTAAACCCCCTAATACAATGCTTTCTCTCGTAATTGTATCGTTGCGCAATTATACTGTATATAAATTTGGGGCAGTCGCTATTAATATGCGGATCATTAAAATCGTTTTTGAATGGGCATTCGCTTTTTACTTTTACTTTCGAGATTTGCAATCACACATATTCTTTGTATACTACGGAGCGGCAGTACTTACCACACATTTTACAAGATTAGTTGTTGTGGTGCTTAGGATCTGCAAATTATTCACCATCATCCTATCAGTCATCTCTCCTTACTCCTTACTTCCTGTTTATGTGGTAAGTGCTATTATATGTACTGTAATGTAACAGCAGCCAGCTAACCATGTCCCTTTAGCACAACCTGAATGGATAGTTGTATACCTACGTTGCTTCAGTGCAATAAGTCTCAAAACATTACCAACCTGTCACTGCATTTTCAGTACAGTCTTAATGGAAAGTTGCTCTTTGCTCTCATGCCAACTTATTGTGCAATCATATATAATACGATATTGGGTTGGTCCATATGGGAGATCTAGCTAGCTCAGAACTATTCATTATGATTCAGAGACCGAAGCGGTTCATCTGTCTTGGTCTCGAGCGTGCAGATATGAAAACCCACATCCCCACTGAGTGATTGGAATAGCAGTGAGAGTCTGTGTGGAGTGGTTCTGATGAGGCTAAAGCAGGAGCTGAATAGAGCCACTGTCCCTCCTCCGTCCCCCATCTGGGGGCTACTGACATCTTCACGCATCTGGCTGAAAGCCCAGAGACACTGGGAGTCAGTTATCTCTAATGAATTGTAATATTGTGCAATTTTAATCAGCCACTAGTTTGGTATAATTATCTTATAATTTCTGGGTAGGATTAGATGGTAATTAAATCCATGACTGAGAAATGGGAAAGAGGTCAGCTGTGGAGCGAATAGACAGACAGTGATGAAGTTCTTTTTGTTTTTGTCTAACATGAAAATTGTTCTGAGGAAATAAAGTGGTTTTTCTCAGTTGGTTATTGGATTTGGTATGGTTGGCTGCAGTGATTCAGGATGTAATTATGCATGTCGTTTCATGTTATTAGGTGACGTCTGGAGATTTTTTTTTTCTCTCAGGTTGTTGACCCTCAAGTAAAATCAAATATCAAGGGTCTTAAGGTGGCTTGAGACTGTGTAGGTGGTTGATTTGGCTGTTTAAAAGCTTGAGAGTGTCTCTTTCTGTTCACAGAGGAATATAGTGGTTTCATAATTTGTTTGGCCGAGGTGAAATGTCACTCGGCATACGTTAGAGGAGTGGTTCACACAAGAATTTTGAATAGCTTGTCATCTGCAGAACTTATCAAAACGAATCGCCCATGTGCATAATCAAACCTGCCGCATTTTGACAGTGATGCCAAAATCTTCAGCAAATGAAACGTGTCCCTGATCAAGAAAAATCTAGAAAAACATATGCCGACCTCTTAGAAATATACTCATTGTATTTAATTTGATTTCATGTGGGTTTAAAAATCTTTTTGAAGAAAATTTTCACTTTAATTACTCAAGATGTCATGTGATGTAACCATCAAGTAAAAGCAATGACCTATTTTCCCTACATCTTTATGATATTTTTTCCCTTTTATAAGTATATATTTTTCAATGTGAAAGAAATTATATTAAATATCATTCAGTTTTTGGTAACCTTAGCTTGTCATAAAATGGTAAAATGATGTATTTGTGTTTTAATTTTTTGTTTATATGATTTCGTTGGCAAAAGATTTTAAAATATTAATAAGCAGTTTTACTTTTTTATATCAAAACAACCTAGGGTTTTCTTTTAAAGAATCATTCTTTTAATATTCTTTCTTTATTATGATGTCAGGACAGTTGCATCATCTTGATATCAAAAAACTTCTTTAAATTATTTGTAAACATGCTCACCATACAAGAGGTGTATTCAAGTCATTGTATGAATAATTTGTGTTTTTAATAATAGATTTCATTATATTTTAATATTTGATTGAGACAAAAAACACTGATCCACATAAATTTGAATTTTAAAATTTTAAAATTACATTTAAATTTAAATTGCATTTAAAAGTCTATCATACAGTATAGCTTTAGAAAACTTATATGGTGCTTTAATGCATTATTAATGCAGGCTTATAATAAAAAAAATTATTTTTTGAGTGATACTGATTCCTGTATTTAGAGAAACTGTTGGAATATGCAAAGGTTGCGGTTTTATTCCCGTGGTGCCGATGGGCAAGGTAAGTAGACGGGGAAGGTTATCTGTGTCAAACCACTTGCTCTTACTGCCCACTCTTTGGGTATTTCCCATCTGCCCCAGGGGTTGTCAGGATCCTTACCCTTGTCTTCTATCTCCCTACTTTGCTCTTCTCCTTTCTCCTCCCCATCATTCTTGCCCTCACTGTAGCGGAAACGCATTGCAAAGGAGAACCAAAGTCACACAACATTAGTTTGGTAGTAGCAGCAGCCACAGAAAGCCATTACTCTTCCCTGACAGTATCAAAGAGAACAGTGGAGCCGGGTGCGGCCGGTCCCCCTCCCTCTCGCTTCCTCAGCTACACGCTGCTCGCAGGAAATTGCCTCATACTTCAGTGCGCAGGAGGTGACACGCTGGTGACAACCACGCATGTGTCACTTTCAGGGTCTGGGTGGGAGCAGCCCCTGAATTCTGAGACAAGTGCTGCCCAGGGAGTTGCATGAGGCCAGCGCCTTGGAGGGCTGCATCCGGCAGACCCGCGGCTGATACGGCAGGGCTTGGAGCTCTGATGCTGGATTCCATACGAAGGTCAATACAGAGACGAAGAGTCAAGATCGGAGTGAAGTGCTCCTGGACTTGTTGTGCGACACCACTCTTCCAAAGGTGAAGCCTAACAGGCGTTCTTGCTCTGAGACGCGTGCACTGAGCTACACACTCACCGGTGAAGAGCTGTTGTGCCTTTGACCCTGTCTTTTAAAGTGCAGGGGCAAATTACATCCCGAAATAATAGAGCAGTGCAGTGATGACACATTTTTGTAGGCCACCACGGAAGTTAGCAACAAGAACCCAATAGGATTTTGCCACTAGCTTTTGGATTATTGCAGAAAATAAGATCGGTTACTGACATGTACTTACATGATTTGTTCATCATTATAAGCTTCACATATTAACAACCTTTATGAATTTTGAAGCATAAATACAATCACCAGAAGTATAAAGCTAAACGTAGGCTATAAACAAACTACACTACAGCCGCATGACTTCAACGACACCATTAAGCTTCAGAAAACTCTTTTTCCCTAAAAGTTTAATTTAGAATAGTTTGCAGGAGAGCTGTTTTAAATATAATGATGCTGGGAAAGCACATAGTAAGTAGTTTAACTGCTTGCTGTGATGGCGTTTAATTTCCCTGAAAACATCTGTAGTCCCATTTAGCTTCTTGTTAGCAACCATCATTTTCAAGACAAGCTTTAAAAAATTACACGGGGTATTACAGATGTATTTAAGCCAGAATAAAACTCTTCAGAATAATATGAATCTGAAATCAATTTTGATTTTCTGCCATTTAACCAAAAATATATTCAAAAACCTACTGGAATGGACGTTTAAGGGTTTTTACCTACAAAAATATGTCATCCCTATAGCACTCAATGGTGTGGTAGACCCCTAAACAACTCTCAGTTGCTTGCCAAAATATTCTTGTCTATTTTATCTCTTTATATCAAAGAGGTTTTTAGGACCCGAGCACCGATGGTGTGGCGACCCTATTGGGATTGCTCAGATTCTTCTTCTTCTCCAAAATGAAGCATTTTTGAGGGCCTAAACAAGCTTGAAAACTCATGAAACTTCGCACACACACCAAAAGTGATGAAAATTTACATCTGATATGGCTTTCAGATGTGAGTGTGGCAAAATGGCTCAATAGCACGAAGTGCCCCTTGAGCTGTGTTTTACATACATGTACAAAATTTGGTAGACACGTAACAAACCAATACCTACAAAAAAGTCTCCTGGTACAAAGCCCAAAACCCAACAGGAAGTTTGTTATTTTGGATTTTCTTGGCAAATTTTGTGTGTGTTTTTTTTTTTTGCCATTTTCAGGTGTTGTATTTAAACGGACTCCTGCTAAAGATTTAAACAGATCAACACCAAATTTGGTCAGTGTAATCTAAAGCCCTTTGTGGCATTAAATTGCGAAGATCTTGCGTTTTCGTTAAAGGGAGTGTCCGGGGCAGCCTGACAAACTTCGATGTTTTGCCATGAAAATGAAAGCTGTTATAATTTAGGCATACAATGTCCGATCTGCCTCAAACTTAACATGTTTAATTGGAGTCCTGTCCTGAGCACATGCCCGATATTCAGTTATAGCCATAGCGCCACCTTCTGGCAACATGAAGTAGCATGTTTTATGCCCTAACGAACTCCTCCTAGAGATTTAATGACATCAACATTATATTTGGTCAGTCTACTCTAAAGGCCTTTGCAAAATTAAATGGCGAAGATCTTGAGTTTTCGTTGTGGCCTGATGAGGTTCGATGTTTCGCCATGGGAATAGAAGGTGTTGTAGCTCAGCCATACAATGTCCAATCTGCCCCAAACTTCAAACGTTCGATAATAGTTCTGGCCTGAACACATCTAAGGGCCTACATTATTATACAGGTAAGTTGTTGTTCCTGCTTTGGCTTCTCTGCCTGTCGCACCTCCGCCGCTGCCATTAGGTCAGCTGCAGGGTCGTCAGCTGGAGGCCGCCGGTAACTGATGTTTCGCCCCCTATACCAGTACATCTCCTGGCGGGGGGCAGTGGCATATAGGGGACGTCTCCCTGCCACCTCATGCAGCTACCTTTACAGGGGTGTTGGCCCCCACCCATTGTGTTTTAATATTCTGTTATAATCATAGCAACAGGAAATGACTTAAACTTAAACTTGCAATGTCCAGTCTGCATTAAACTTCACATGTTTGGTAAGAGCCCTGGCCTGAAGACATCTAAAGATCAATATTCAGTTATAATCATAGTGCCACCTGTTGACAATAGGATACGTCATGCTTTGCACTAACTCAAACAATATCCAGTTATAGTCATAGCACCACCACCTGGAAGCAGGAAGTTTGGCACATACAAATGATTTTGACATATTCCATCTATATTTAGCACTTTAAATGCATATTGCCCACCGTTCACTGTTTTCCTAAATCCATTGGATGGTGGTGAGCCCGGGTGCCCGAGCCCTTTCAATGCTGCTTGCAGCTTTAATTTTTGTAGTGCCTCTAGGCTGCAATTTTACGAAAACTGCTGGCCAAGCTCACACATCAGCAAAAAAGTTTGTCATAAAGTATCATAAATTGGTTTCTTATGCTGAAATAGTGTTTAAAAAATGTATATTTCAGGTTGGTAAAGCCAATGCGCATGTGCAGTCCCTAGCTCGTGACTGACTGACTGTTTCTATTGGAAGAGGAGCAGTGATGTAATGACTTTTTACCAATTGGTGATTGGCTCTTTTATTTAAAAGGCGACACTTATTTCATCATATTGTGCATTGCACATTCTTTCCTTCATAGTAATATATGTGAACAGTCCTGGTAAACTGTTAGGACTTCCATTCATTTCAACGAAAGTTGTTTGGCTCAAATAGGATCCCTCTAAAGTACGCTATTTGAAATCTGCAATCTTATCTCATGGAAACCACAGAATGTTTTGAGCCAATCATGTGAGCTGTTAATGCCATGATGTGACTGATCACTCTGAAGACTCTGGAAAATGAAGTCATGACAATGCTAATTAGCTAATAATAGCATAAAGTGCACAGTCACAAACTGTTCACTACTGACTGTCATAAGCTGTTATGTGCAAGGCAGTAGACAGGGAAAACGGAAATAAAAGGAGTAGTCCACTTAGGTAAAATTCTGTGATCATTTACTCACCGTCATGCCATTCCAAACTGGTATGACTTTCATTGTTCTGTGGAACAAAAGCTATCCTTTTAAAGTCCACTTCCAAAACAAAGATTCACATATAATGTACCCACCCCCTTGTCATCCAAGATGTTTGTCTTTCTTCAGTCATGAAGAAAGTATGTTTTTTGAGGAAAACATTTCTGCATTTTTCTTCATATAATGGACTGATATGGTGCCCCAATTTTGAACTTCCAAAAGGCACTTTAAATGTGGCTTCAAACGATCCCAAATGAGGTTGTAAATGATCCCAGCCGAGGAAGTAGGGTCTTATCTAGCGAAACGATTGGTTATTTTCATTTTAAAAATAAAATTTAAATACTTTGTAATCTCAAACGCTTGTCTTGCCTTTCTGTCCCTGAACTCTGTGTATTCTGACTCAAGACAGTTAGGGTATGTCACAAAACTCCAATCGTATTTTCTCCTTCAACTTCAAAAATCATTTCAAAATCATCCTACATCGCTGCAGATGTTCCGGCCCAATCTTTGCAAAGTGAACGTGCAAAGAAGATCAAACACGCTTAACAAAAAAGCTAAAACAGCAATATAGGATGATTTTGAAGTTGAGGGAGAACATGAGATGGGAGTTTTTCGACATTCCCTAACTGTCATGAACCAGAACAAAAGCAGTCCAGGCAGAGTAAGACAAGACAAGCTTTTGGCATTAAAGAGTATATAAATTGTATTATTTTTATTAAAATAACGTTACGCTAGATAAGACCCTTCTTCCTTGGCTGGGATCATTCACAACTGCATTTGGGATTGTTTGCAGCCGCATTTAAACTGCATTTTGGAAGTTCAAAATCGGGGCACCATATCAGTCCATTATATGGAGAAAAATGCTGAAATGTTTTCCTCAACAAACATAATTTCTTTACGAATGAAGAAAGAAAGACATGAACATGTTGGATGACAAGGGGGTGAGTACATTATATGTGAATCTTTGTTTTGGAAGTGGACTTCTCCCTTAAGAACATAAATGATAAACAATGTAGTATATAGTATATAAAATATTTAGGATTTTAGAACCAAAGTTTCTTGTTGTTGCATCATCTACCAGCAGGGGTTAATAAAGCCATGCTAACCATGCTAACACTGACTAACACTGGTTTTCATACCTCTAGAAATTTGAATGTGTTAAAGGGGTTATCGGATGCATGTTGTTTGAACATAAATGTATGTTGTCAATGGGGGTACACAAACACCTTATAATGATAAAAATCCCAGTGTTTTTTTATTTAAACTGTAAAAATACATTCCCCTTTTTCAAATCAAGCCATTTTCAGCATCTTGGCTGTGTGACGTCACACCGGCAGAGGCCACTCCCACGACATACTGACTGACATGGCCGTCTTACCTTAGACCCGCCTTGAATGAGCAGTAACAGTCTGATCGCCATTGTTTTGATGCTGGAACAGGGACGTAGACAAGAATGGCTCCTAAGCGATTGAGGTGTTCTGTTGTTGGATGTAATAATGAACATAGTAGTCATCATTTACTCCCAACATCTGAAGACGCAGTGGATGACTTTTGTTTGTGAAGGGAATGCGCCTGCTGATCTACATAAATGCATCTATGTTCGCGCAAATCATTCGTGATCCAGCTTTACGCACAGCAGAAGTGAGTGTAAGGTTTTTTTTTTTTATGAATCTTTGCAATCGTTTTTCCTAATAATGTGCTAATTAGCAAGTTTCGTGGCTAAATGTGGCTAAAGTAAACAGGCTCGTCACTCCACAGGGAGAATAGAGGGGCGGGGCGAGCAGAGCTTATTAACATTTAAAGCAACATCCACCAGAATAGGTTTATTTTTGCAGAGCTGAAAGGGTGTTTTTTACACTACTATTAAGAAATTTTAACCAAAGCATGTTATAGACTTTTCATTAAGACCCTAAAGTATCATATCAACTTGTGGAAAATGGGCATCCAATGACCCCTTTAAAGGTTGATAGAGTTGCATCAAATGCTGTTCTACTTGGTAGCTTTTGTCAAAGGAGAGCAGTCTGTGTTTTGTTGTCATATAAATGAAATTTTGTCTTTTTCAAGGCTGTTCACAGTATTGCTGCCCCCCACATATCCCTCCATTCTCCTACTCGACATTAAGCTTTAGACGTCTGGAGGAGCAAGATGTTTATTGCTATTCTACAGCAAGCCTTTGTTACAGTTGTCTGCGTTGTCCGTCCTCTTCTCCTTGCACCCCCCGTCCTTTAATTTGGCGCAGAGTTGGGGGGGATTGCGGCAGGGGCCGGTGCGGTGGCCGCGGCTGTGTGATTAGAGCGAGAGTGCTTCTCAGCAGGACTCTCTGTTTTATATTCATCAAAAGCGCTCGCTTTGATTTGCTCCTCCTTGACGTGTGGCGGCGCAGGCTGTCGCACCGCTGCTGAGGAAATCACGCGCTTACAATGTCCCAAACCCCTCCTCCTCCTCCCCCGATTCCCTTTCTTAGCAAGCTCCCTCACATCCCCCTCCCACCCTAAAGACTCCTCTGCCCAGCCCTCAGGCTGCCCTGCCATCTTATTAATTTCTCTATTATTACTAATATCGCCTTTTTCCCTCAGATGGGCCGACTTTCTCCAAGGTCACTGTGAAAGATTTGCTGAGCTGAAACTTAAAATACTCCCCTGTTACACTCAAGCCCACATATATTGGCTTAAATTTAGATCTTTGGTGTTGTTCATTTCATGGTGAAGGTGATGTTTTCTTGCCTTTCTTTGTCTGTGTTAGTCACATTTAAAGGAAATTCACAAAATATTTATTTGGCTTGCTTCTTATATGTATATTTAGGAATTATTTATATCATTAATATATGCCTTGTCTTTTTTAAACACATTGATGTGTTTACATTTTTTAATCATGTTCTTTAGCCATTCTACATGTTTAGTGTACATTAGAGAGAGATTCAAAAGGTGAGACATCGAAAAAGATCAATCCGGAATGAATGTATCAGACTCGCAGCTTGTATGCTAACCACTTCACCCCACTTTCAACTGAATTTAGCAATTTATTCGAGCTCCACAGTTTTGTGACATTTTGCTTTTCAGAGCAGTTTTTGGCATTTGCTATATTTTTATTGCCAGGGGACTGTTTGAGAGACAGGAAACACTTGGGAGAAAAGGGCAGATTGGGACTGGAAAATGACTGGAATCATATTGAAACGCGTGTCAGAACAAGTGCGTTGCCGGCTAGGTCTCGATTTCAGAGCAGTCCAGACCTAATAGGGCTGTAAATAAATTAATTGACTGAGTTAATTACATAGAATGTTGATTAATTCATCAAATGAATTGCAACTGATTAAACTGCTGATGAAAGAACGAAAAGAATTCAAAGATATTACACTGAGGCAGATAAGTTTTAATACACATTAAGTAATTTAATAACCTAACATGACTATATTGAAAAGATCAAGCAGTATTTTGAATTTTTTGCTAACACTTTAGATTCATTAGTTAACATTCATTAATTACATTAGTTAACATGGACTAAGAATGAACAATATTCTACACCACTTGTTAATCTTAGTTCATGTTAATTTCAGCATTTACTACTGCATTATTAAAATCACAACTCACAAGTTGTTTGTTAACATTTGTTAATGCACTGTGAACTAACATGAACACACAATGAACGGCTGTATTTTATTAACTAACATAAACAAAGATGAATAAATAGTGTAATGTAATGTTCATTGTTCGTTCATGTTAGTTGATACATTAATCAATTTCAACAAATGACACTATCGTAGTGTTACCAATTTTTTAAAATTAATTTATTGCAATTTATTAATTATTAATTTGTTTTTTAATTTTTGTATTAATTATTTGTATTTTTTTATTATTTTGCTATTCATATGAGTTCATAGTACCATAGTGAATGCATTGTTAAAATGTAAAGAACTCTTTACTTAATCTTTGCATTGATTCTGATTTGCATTGATGTAACTGTTAATTTTGCTGAAACAACATTTTTGTTAATGAAACGGCAAAACCCACGTAAAAATAATATCCAGTCAGTTTTTAGAGAAAATCACACTGTTCAGTCCAGTATGATGTTCTCTAATGCTTGTCTGTGTTAGCAACAGTGACAGGGCGGTGGTGTTTAGTGAATAGCAATAACCTGGGCCCCTTAGTTACTGTTGCTATGTCCGACAAGCCATGGCGCTCTCACGCTACACATCATGTTCTCACGCAGTTAAAAATACATCGCAGAGCGAAGAAGATGCTGACAGCATGCCAACAGACAAGACTGAGCAGGTTACTTTTGGTATGAAACAAAGTCTCCGCTTTCAAAGTTTGTAATTTTTAAGAAATTCAAACAATAAATACCGTTTTGTGAGTCTTTAGTATGTCGTGACTGATCACTGTAGTGCCTCAGTTTAAGCGGCATGTGAACCAATAATCTGCTTTACTAGTTATAACACAAAATAAACATGGATGAACATCAGAAGGTATCCTATTTCAACTGCGGAAAGACATCAATACACAATATTTTTCAAGTTCAAGCCCATTGACATTAATCTACTCTTGTGTCTGGTTTGTTTGTCGAACAAAATGACAGATTTGGTGAATGATGTCAGATTGCTTGTCAATCGAGCTGGGCGACATAACAAAAAATTTAAATCTAGATTTTTTCCAGAACGTTTGACTGATTGTTTTTTTTGTTTTTTTTTTACAATTTTTTTATGTTTTCTTTATTAACCCTCTAGTTAAAGAAATTTCTATTCCAAGTGCACCACACATTGGTTGTCAACATGATGCAAATGTTAAACAAATCACTTGTTAAATATCTTTGCAGAAAAGATACATAAACTACAACTACGTCTTGTACAAACCGGTCTTACATATTATATGTTAAGAAATAATACAAGGAAAATGCTTAAAAAAACCTCAAAAGTCAGGGTAATTCAAATTCAAAATGACTATAGGTATAACACCAGTAGACTATTATTAACTATAAATGTACTGTAATAACAATGAACAGCAACTTTCAGCCTGTCATCATGATAGAAACATGAAATATCAGACATAGTAGTAGTTCCTCACAGGTTTTTATTCGATTACACTGCTTTTCCATAGTTTTTCTATGTAAACATTGACGCATTTGACTGTTGCACTCGCGTCTCTTGCAGCGTCTCATGCATGAAACACATTCTAAAAATGCAGCACTCAAGTTAAAAGAAGTTTACTCCCATCTTCTTGCATTTCAATACCGTGTCACATCATTGTCAACACAAAAGCGGATTCTGTGTGAAAGAGCGCTATTAGCGTGTCACACGTGAGCGGTTAATCACGTGCTCAGACAAGTGGTTGGATCGTTCTTTTCTTTTTACTGCTATCTTTGGCATATTGTCAAAGTGTTTAACGTTTGATAATATTTCTATTTAAAATCGCACGTCTTCGATTTCTAAGAAATTAAATCATGGCAAAACGTTAAATTCAAATTAATCGATGAAATCTGAAAAGTCATCCAGCCCTAAATCAACACTTTTATCATGTGGTTCCTTGCACAATACTGTGTTTTGACCTCAAAACACTTTTAGCATGTTGTATGACTTATAAACTAATATATTTTGAAGTTTGCATCACATAACCAGCTTCTTATATATGGCTTTTCTAGTGAAGTGAACTTGCTCAGTAGCGCCCCTGGTACAGCATTGTACTTGTAAAGCAGAGCTTTATGAAACCCGAGACCTGATAAAAGCTAGCAAGCTAAAATGGCATGATTGCTACAGCAAATCAGCAAGTATTATAGGGATAGTTCACCCAAAAATGAAAATTCTAGCATTAATTACTCACCCTCATGTTGTTCCAAACCCATAAGACCATCGTTCATCTTCGGAACACAAATTAATATATTTTTGATTAAATCTGAGAGCTTTCTGACCCTGCACAGGCAGCAGTGTAACTGCCACATTCAAGGCCTAGAAATGTAGTATGGACATCTACAAAATAATCCATGTGACATCAGTGGTTCAACCATAATTTTATGAAGCTATGAGAATACTGTTTGTGCACAAAGAAAACAGAAATAACAACTTTATTCAACAATTTCTTCTCTTCCGTGTCATTCCCTGCTGACTCACGAGAGTATCACAACACATACATCTCATAGCTTCATCAAATTCTCATAGCTTCATAAAATTAAGGTTCAACCACTGATGTCACATGGACTATTTTAACAATGTCCTTACAACCTTTCTGGGCATTGAACGTGGTAGTTGCATTGCTGTCTATGGAGGATCAGAAAGCTTTCGGATTTCATCAAAAATAATTTGTTCTTAATTTATGTTATGAAGATGAGCGAAGACTTGGAACGATATGAGAGTGAGTAGGCCTAATTGATGACAGGATTTTCATTTTTAGGTGAACTATCCCTTTAACCTTTTAGCTTCACTCACCAGACATTTAGGGTGTATTCACACCTGTCTTGTTTGGTTTGACTGAATCAAACTCAAGTTCATTTCCTCCCTTAATGTGGATCTTTTGGGCAGATGTGAATACGGCAATTGCACTTGGGTGCGGACCTAGCAACCGTACCAAGACCCAGCTGAAGGGGTGGTCTCGGTCCAGTTCCAAACAAAATCTGGTTGAAGGGATGAACCAGTGAATGGATGACCTTAGCACACGTGTGGTTTTGTTTACAATTTCTGGTCCACTTGCAAAAAGTTGCAGTGTGAAAGCAAGCAAACAAACAAAAAACTTACATTTTCAAACTGCTGCATAACGTACAATAACTGTCCAATAAAACAATACCAAATTCACATTAATCTGTTTCAGATAAAAGTAAACATGCTTTTAATGTTGCTCACTGAACATTTCACTTTATGTTGTGATAGTTGCTAGATGCAACGTAATATGACTTTTGCAGACATGTTGCCACAGGCACGCTGGTTAAATTGATAGCCCTATGCTTTTAACATAACAATTTGAAGACTATCATCTAATTTTTAGCATTATCTTAAAAAATAGGGCTTACCAGAATGCTGAAAACACTGGCTCTCCTGCAGTCAAGCACTTTGAGGCTGTATATCACAAGTAGCCACTAAGGATCCGTGGTCAAAGGTTAATGAAGCTGGACCTGTAGGCGTTCCTCACTCTAGTGCTGTGTTGTGACATGTCATTTGTAGTGTTATTTTAGCTCTTACATGATAGTTACTGATATCGGATGGAATAGGTTGGTTTTATCCCACACTTAATGAGCTTCCAGTCTCATCCCATCCGCAAGCGTTTACATTGGAATCTCATTACCCAGAGCAGCCGTACAGTCAATACAGCAGAGTCTGTGAAGCCTCCAGCTAAACTCACACACACTCATTTCTCTCTCCATACAGCTCATTCGCCGCACAGCTCGGGGGATTTCTTGTCACACGCGTTGGTGTTTGAACTGCGCTGGTCTGAGTGCGGCCAGGAAATTAACTTTGTAAATTATTAAAGCTATTTCCAACTCCGCAAACATTGTCAAGGAAAACACGACGAGCATAAGAATGCACGAGTGCACACGGATGTAAGTGTGCATACACACGTGTGTGTGTTCAAGCTCCATGGGGAGGGATGGACCAACATAGGCCGTTTGCTTGGTCCAGAAGTGGGCGACTAACAAGGTCACACCAGCCTCAAGGTCGGGAGGGAACAATCGCTCTATAATATTTCACGAGCGTCTCAGTGGACACTCAAACAAATGTACACATACACAACACACACACTCCGTCAGTAAGTGAAAATCATCATGAAGTGCGCCATTTGCATTCAGGGAGAGCAGCAGCAGAATGAAAAGCAGGGTTGTGTGCTCGGGCCGTGCATTTCATTTCTCACCTTCAGCAGGCTGTGCCGCATCTAATTCAGCCTCTGGTGCCTCCCACATCATGTAATGTACTATATGCAGGTGAGGATATGAAGGCTTCTTTGTCAAATTTGAATAAATGTGCGCCACAGCAATGGTTGAGTCCTCTACCGGCGACTTTGTGAACTAGATCTAGTGTGGCTAGGAATGGAAACTCATCTACATTATTTTGAATTTTGTCCCTTGAGCTTGCAAAGTCTCTTTTGGAATAAACACCTGGTCCTTGTGTATGAGCTCTCCACCAAAAAGTAACATGGTATTATGGTACACATGACAATACTATTGTATTTTCTATCATGTATTCATCATGGTAAGGACTTTCATTTTTTAAGGGCTTTTAGTACTTTGATTATGTATGATTAAATATGAAAAAATATTACGTTTTTGTATCATCCATGGTAATATCCTGTATATCCTAATATCCTATACTGTACTTTTTTTGTATAGGTCATATCCCTTGATTTTCTTGGTTTGTATTAATTAAAATAAGTCATTCAATAAGTCATTGTGAAAAAAATATACTACGAAAATAATATACTCTAAAAGGATACACAAACTGGATGTAATTTTTTGTACACAAGATAGATAAGTATATATTCATATTCATTTAATAAGACAGATAAATGCATATTCAAATTAAATGAATGTGTGCTATAGTTTAAAATTATATTGAATGCAATTAGCTGACTGTTTTTTGACCCACTTAAGAAGGGACATAAGTACATCTTTATATGAAATTTCATTATTACTTTTATTGGCTTTGAAATATGTGACCCTGGACCACAAAACCAGTCATAAGGGTAAATTTTTTTTTAAAATTGAGATTTATACATCATACGAAAACTGCTTAAAGAGGCTTTTCATTGATGTATGGTTTGTTAGGATATTTTGCCAAGATACGACTATTTCAGAATCTGGAATGTGAGGGTGCAAAAAAAATCTAAATATTGAGAAATTCGCCTTTAAAGTTGTCCAAATGAAGTTCTTAGCAATGCATATTACTAATCAAAAATTAAGTTTTGATATATTTATGGTAGGAAATTTACAAAATGTCTTCATGGAACATAATCTGAACTTAATATCCTAATGATTTTTGGCATAAAAGAAAAATTGATAGTTTTGACCCATACAATGTATTTTTGGCTATTGCTACAAATATACCCGTGCTACTTAAGACTTAAGGTTTTGTGGTCCAGGGTCACAATATGGTTAAATTGTACTGCTGATTGTTCTGAAAAGCATTTATAGCAAACGTGTATGTCAAGTATATAAATGTTTTATGTTTTATATAAATGTTTTATGGAATTTATATGTGAATTAGAGAGAACATTTATTCCATTATTTTTATTGCATTCATTTCTAATAATTGATTAGATGAACATACTAAATTGGCAGCCCAATTCTTAGTAAATTGTTTAATGTAAAGACAATAGATCTCTTTTCTCTCAATTTCTCTTCGAATTCTCTCTTTTCTCTTCATTCATTTTGCTCAGCTCATTCCGCAGGTGCGTTCGGTGAATGTGTCTTACTCTTCACTCCCTCTGTTTAAATTGTGCTTCAGCATGTCTGACAGCCTGTTCAGGATCACTGCAAACATCGCAATTCAAATTACAGCAGGAATTACTGACGAGCCTTGTGCTGTTTGTTTCTCCTTATTTTGACACGTGTAATGTTTTTATTTGTAGGCTGTGTGTATGATTAAGAAAAGGGTTTGTGAATCACACCAGCATCATTTGGTTTATCTGCATGAGCTCCTCAGTAACATCCTCTCATGCGTCTCTCCTCTCGCCCTGTGAAGTCAGAGAGTTTGATTGTGCTGTTGACGAAGTCAGCTCTTGGCAGACGATCCTTTTGTTCTCCATCTGCTTAAAGTGCCGGAGGTGTTTCAAAAGCAATAAAGAGTCAAGCCATTTCAAAAGATGGAAGTTCTCTCATCAGACGAGGGAATGTGCTTTAGTGCAAAGCTAGACAACATGATGGTTGTAGAAATTCAACTTCAGGGTTGGCGTTGCAACCAATATCAGCTTTGACACTTCATCTTACACTGATCTTCAGATATCAGGTATCTAGTGAAGTGTTCATATTATACATACTTTTTTTTTCCTATTCCCTTGAGTGTACTTATAGTGTTTGTAAAGGTCATCATTTCATCCTTTCATTTCACAAACATTTTCATCCTCTCTCTGACCCTTAAAATGAAGTGGGCCATTTTTAGCTGCTATGATTTTAATGCTGCAGTCACACCAAACGTATAGGAATGAGCTAAATTTCTATTTACAATGCAATGGTCATGATATGTTGTCACACTGAGGTCTGTTTAAGTATATTTAAAAACATAAATTCAACACCTAAAATGTAAAAATATAACATTTTTAGAATTGTGAATGCCTTTTAAAATCAAATTTAATTTTGTATTTAAATTGAAATTGAATACAGGTAGAAAACAGAATGCAGAATTCCAGTTCAAATATGAATGTAAGGAAGCAAATGTAAAAAAGAACTGAAATTCAATCAGATGATAGACAGAAATATTTGAAAGAGAACCTATAAAACAATGGAAAGTGGAGGGAAAATCTCATTATGCAATACATGTTTTTCTCTAGTTTACATTGACCAGAATTATTGGCACCTAGTTATTGCAAGTCTTTTTCCCAAGATAACAGCTATGAGTTTTCTCATATAATGTAAGTTTGGAAAACACCTGACAAGAGATCAGATACCATTTCTTCATACAGAATCTCTCCAGATCCTTCAGTTTCCCAGCTCAATGTTAGTGCTTCTTTTCTTCAGTTCACCCCAATCATTTTCTATAGGGTTCAGGTCAGGGAACTGGGACGGCCATGGCAGAAACTTCATTTTGTGCTTGGTGACAAAAATTTGTGTTGATTTTGATGTTTTGGATCATTTTTCTGATGGAAGATCCAACCAGGGACCATTATAAGATTTCTAACAGAGGCAGTCAGGTTTTGATTTTTGATAGAATCCATGATGTCATGTATTTGAACAAGATGTCCAGAACCTCTGGCTGAAAAATAGGCCCACAACATTAAAGATACAGCAGTATATTTAACTGTGGACATGGGGTATTTTTACCCCTGTTTGCACCAAACCCATTTTTTTTAGTTTCATCTGACCACAGAAGCCAGTCCTGTTTGAAGTTTCAGTCGTGTCTGACAACTGAATATGCTGAAGTTTGTTTTTGGATGAGCGAGGAGGATTTTTCTTGAAACCCTCCCAAACAGCATGTGGTGATGCAGGGGCTGTTTGATATTTTTTAGGCTTTCTAACCCCAAGAGTCAATTAATCTTTGCAGTTCTCCAGCTGTGATCCTTGGAGAGTCTTTGGTGACTCAAACTCTCCTCCTCAACATGCGTTAGGATGATATTGACACACATGCTCTTCCAGGCAGATTTGTAACATCTTTAGTTGATTGGAACTTCTTAATTATTGCCCTGATGGTGGAAATATCCACTATCCTGATGGGGGATTTTAATGCTTTAGCTTTTCTTACAGCCACTTTCTATTTTGTGAAGCTCAACAATCTTGCACATGAGAACTACAGTATATGTTTTGGTTTTACTCCTTGTGGTGGATGATTAAGGGAATTTGGCCTTGTGTTCATCATATTTAGAATCCTTTGGAACAGGAAGTCATGGCTGGACAATTTCATGCTCTTGATCACCCTGGTGTGCTACAAAATGTAAATATGAATGGGAATATACTTCAGAGATGGTTTACTCATAAGAATTTCTAGGGGTGCCAATAATTGTGGCCAACGTGCATTGAAGAAAAAAACATTAATTTCATAATGAGATATTCCCCCCCAGTTTCAGTTGTTTTACTTCAATTGAAGGTTAGAATTTTGTACATTTTTTTGAATGAAAAATCAAAAAGGATGAACAATTCAGATTTATTTTCGAAGTCGCCTTTGCTCATATTAATCTAACATTAGCATAGGGTGCTGTAGAAAGAGAATGATACATAGATAGATAGATAGATAGATAGATAGGTTTGCTTTTTTGAATGACTGTCATTCCAATTTAAATACCAGTGCAGCTTTCTGTTAGATACGTTTGGTTCAAATTCACGCTCATGAACTGAAAGAAATTCTTCAGTTTTGAATTTTGTCCAACCCTGATCTAGATCCAAGCTTAAGAAAAAATGAAGAATAAATCACAATCTATCCCAGGACAGAAAAGTCACCCTGACTCCCAAACTGCAACACCTGGCTTTGAGTGAGCTAAGCTGAGACCACTGCAGGCTTCCAGCCTGTGGATCAGATACGGGCTGGATTTACGCTGTGGAAGTGCTGAGCATGACTGCTGCCAGCGTTCTTGGTCAACTGAGGTCCTTTCTGGACCTGTAGGGCTTCATTAGAGCAACTCTACAGCTCTAGTTTTTCCGGTCCCTTGAAGACTTAGGTTTGTAATGTAAGATAGGTAATCATTACATCTGTCAGCAAGCAGTGTGGGTTATTACAGTACTGCATCTCATATTATTTCTCAGAATTGGTTTGTTTAGTGAGGTAAGTTAAATGAGGCTTAGATTCGAGTGTGTTTATTGGGTGCGTCGTTTGAGTGTGTATAAGGGTGAGCGACCGAATTGTGAGAGTGTGCATTCTGGCTGAGGACGTGATTGTGTTTTGATGAGGTCTCTGTGCCGCGTCCTGCTCTTCTCTTGTTGAGATGCTCGGCACCCTGCGTCCCCTTCACTTTCCCAATTTGACAGCTGATGGGATCTTATATGGAATGTGGGAGAGTTTGAATTGCCCGCAATATACATAATGACCTCATTTCTCTTTTCCGTCCATTGCTTCTTACCGTCGGCCTCCTCCTGCATGCACTTCACTCTTCCATCTCATTTTCTCTCTCTGTTTTTACCTCTCCTACCTTTCATTTACCTCACGCTGGAATATAAAATCTCACTCCCAAACAATTGATTTGTGTGTTTTTAATAGAAAAACGAGGGTTTCATTCACTACTTGTGTGAACATGCTTACAGAGGAATCATGACTCATCAGAAAGTTAAAACATACACTACCATTTAAAAGTCAGGGGTCAGTAAGATAATTTATTTATATATGATTGTTTCTTGAGCAGCAAATTAGCATATTAGAATGATTTCTGAAGGATCATGAGATTCTGAAGACTAAAGTAATGATGCTGAAAATTCAGCTTTACTTTACAGAAGTAAATTACATTTTAAAGTATATTCGAATAGAAAACAGTTATTTAAATTGTAATAATATTTCTACAGCATTACTATTTTTAAAGAGTAGGTCATATGGTATTTTAAACTGTCCTAATATTGTGCTGGAGTCCCCTACAACAGGTTTAAATGCATCTAATACATGTTTATTAGCCAAGCACATATTCTGCCTGACCATAACTAATCGTATCCAATACCTGAACTTAACAACTACCTTACTAAATATTAATAAGCAGCAAGTTTATAATATAAATAAGGAGTTTATTGAGGCAAAATCAGTAATTAATGATTTGTTAATAGTGAGAACTGGACCTTAAAATAAAGTGTGACCAAACATGTTGTGCAAGTGAAACGTTCCCACAGCTAAAGTTTTGCTGCTATACTGTAACCACTAATTGCTTACGTGACTAACTGATGAAACAACAGATTTTGTAAATCAAAATATGTCTACATTCTATATTATTACACAAAGTAATTAGAACGACATATCTACATTAATCGACACATTCTTAGGAAGTAGTGAGTTCACAGGGAATTATCAGAACTATTTCAGTAAGACAGTAATTTCATGGTTTACCTGGAAACCAGAAGCTGCACTAGGTATACATCACATATTAGCACAAACAACTTGCTATTTTGAGCATTTACTTGAAAATGTCCACACAAGGTTTCAATCATACTTACAGGTTGTGGTTCGAAGACACTTGTTGGTCCAAATAAAGAAGATTAGAAGCCAAAGAATAAAACCAAGATTAGAGAAGCAGTCCTTGGTAAAATGATGAGCACACAACATAATGTTTGAGTTGTATTCGCTGTGGTATCGTGGAAAAAATTTTGTTTTAACCACTGATTCTTCACAGATCATCATCTATTGACAATGAAAATAAAACAAACTCACTTTGACTATGCAGAACACAGCGTCTTCTTGACATGATGTAAACACACCAACTAGCGGAAGTGTTTGTGGCCAGGTCAGAGTGTTTGTATTTTGCGGGCGGGGTGGGGATGTTACCTAGAGACGTATATAGGTAACAGGCAGAAGATTTGTTTAAGGAGAACTCGATTTTCAGAACAAAAATGTACAGATAATGTGCTCACCCCCTTGTCATCTGAGATGTTCATGTCTTTCTGTCTTCAGTTGTAAAGAAATTTTGTTTTTTGAGGAAAACATTTCAGCATTTTTCTCCATATAGTGGACTTCTATGGTGCCCCAAGTTTGAACTTCCAAAATGCGGTTTAAATGCGGCTTCAAACGATCCCAAATGCAGTTGTAAATAATCCCAGCCAAGGAAGAAGGGTCTTATCTAGCAAAATGATCGGTTATTTTCATAAACATAATACAGTTTTATACTTTTTAATGTCAAGCGCTCGTCTTGTCTAGTCTGTCTGAACTCTGTTTTTGTTCAGGTTCATGACAGTTAGGGTATGTCAAAAAACTCCCATCTCATGTTCTCCCTCAACTTCAAAATCGCATTTATCACTGTTTTACCTTTTTTGTTAAGGCTGTTTGATCTTCTTTGCATGTTCGCTTTGCAAAGACTGGGTTGGTACTTCTGTAGCGATGTAGGATGATTTTGAAATGATTTTTGAAGTTGAGGGAGAAAATACGATTGAAGTTTTTTGACATACCCTAACTGTCTTGAGTCAGAATACACAGAGTTCAGGGAGAGCAAGACAAGGTGAGAGTTTGAGATTAAAAAGTATTTAAATTGTATTTTTTAAATCAAAATAACAGATCGTTTCGCTAGATAAGACCCTACTTCTTTGGCTGAGATCATTTACAACTGCATTTGGGATCGTTTGAAGCCGCATTTAAACTGCCTTTTGGAAGTTCAAACTCAGGGCGCCATATCAGTCCATTATATGGAGAAAAATCCTGAAATGTTTTTCTCAAAAAACATAATTTCTTTACGACTGAAAAAAGAAAGACATGAACATCTTGGATGACAAGGGGGTGAGTTCATTATCTGTAAATTTTGGTTCTGGAAGTGGACTTCTCCTTTAAGACGATTCAGAGTCAACTTTTTCTTTTGAGAGACAATATATTTATTTATTGTGCACTTTTTTGATTAACAACTCTGCAGACTAATTACACTGAGGGATAGCTACATTACAAACTGCAAAAAGATATTTTTTTGAAAAACCCATATGACCTGCTTTTTAATGCATTTTTGATCAAGTAAATGAAGTCTTGGTGAGCGTAAGAAACTTCCTTAAAGGTTCTTCTTTAAAAGTTGATATGATTCTTTAGGGTCTTAATGAAAAGTCTATAATATACTTTGGTTAAAAATTCTTAATGGTTGTGTAAAACAACACCCTTTTTACTTTGTCAAAATTATCTCTGCAAAAATCATCTCATTCTGAGGGATTGTTCCTTTAAATGTAAATGAGCTCTGCTCGCCCCGCCCCTCTCTGTGGAGTGACGTGCTGCTCTGAGAGACTGTTTACTTTAGCCGCATTTAGCGCGTTTAGCCACAAAACTTGCTAACTAGCATGTTATTAAGGGAAGGTGATTGCAGAGATTAATAAAAAAAACCCTTATACTCACTTCTGCTGTAAGTGAAGCTGGATCACGAATGATTTGCGCAAACATAGACACATTCATGTAGATCAGGAGGCGCGTTCCCTTCACAAACTGTAATTGACTGCATCTTCAGCGGCTCAGATGTCTGGAGTAAATGACGATCACTATGTTCATTATTACATCCAGCAACACAACACCTCAATCGCTCAATCTGATATATTCTTGTCTAACTTACATTCCTGCTCCGGCATCGAAACAGTGGAGGTCAGACTGTTACAGCTAATCTGAGGTAAGACGCTCATGTCAATCAACTATCGTGGGATACTATCTCTGTCTGTGTTTTTGTACATACACTGCCAACACACATTCATGTTCAAACAACATGTAAAAATGAAGTTTGCCTCCGATGACCCCTTTAAAAAAAACATGACCCAAAACTTTTAATTTCTTGCATTTTAGAATAGACTTTGATTCAGGAACATACTTATATTGCCTTAAAATCTTGTCTAGGTGGATGGCTCACTAGGTTTTGTGACAGTGCTAATATGTATTAGTGTGCATGCTAACTGCAAGTTCCATTTAACATAGTTGCTTTTGCTAACTGGAGCTGCATAAATTTAGACATTGCATTCCATAAATTTATAATACTGTACATTTTCATTTAAATGTCAATTAACATGCAGTTAAGTGTCTAAAACATTACATTGAGTTTACAGTTAATTAAATTATTATGAAGTGTATTATTTCCTTCTTCACAAGGATAGGCTTGACAAGCTATATTAAAAATGTTGTATCATGCATATCACAGATATCTTGTGATAAATGATTGGAAGTTATGATATTAAAGACAATACACTAAAGTCTGTGCTATGATGGTAGTGGAGCAAAAGTTACACACTTCAGTTTTTTTTTTTTTTTCTTTGGCTTGATGACAACTCATGAGCCTGTAGGCACTGGCCATACTTTCTGCTCCGTAGCTCATCACATCCTGAGAAAGATTGGGGAATATTCATAATACAACTACGTCTATAAATCATCTTCAGAAGCGCTCTTTAAATTTGTATTTACTCTGCTCTATTTTTTATGAGATTTGTCCACAGACACTGACTATTTATGGCATTACCACAGTCTATTGTTCCCCTAATACAAACGTGTTCAGCATTTGCCTGTGTGTATTTGGATAAACTGCTTTTTTTGCCCCCTCTCCCTCTGAGCAAACCAATCCTGTTTTATTATTCATCAAGCAGACACTGTTCCAAATCTCCCTGCAGCAAAATGGAGGTGCGGTCGTAGCAGAGGAGGAAGGCATGAGACGGATAGTCACATGGACACGGCCGCTCCTCCAATTCCCATGTGAGTTGATGCTGGGTGACAATGGAATTCATTTCCTAAGAGCTGCCACGTTTGTGTGTGTATGTGTGTGTATGCACATCAGACCGGGCTGTTGTAATGAGCTCTGGCAGTAGCCTGCTTTAGTATTAAAGGCACACGTTCACTTTTTTTTTCTGTCTTCTCCACCTTTAGTGTGCTTTAGTGAGCTGTTTACAGCTAGCAGAGGAGAGACTAGAGTCTTGCCATCTTTAGCCATGCAAATTACTGCTTTCCCCTCCCCATAGACTTAAGTCAGGATAGACCACCAAGATCTAGGAGACATCTGATAGCTTTCATTTCAATTTTCAGTTTTTGATACATTTTATTGATATATGTTACATTTTTTATATATGTTCATTCTTTTTATTGTGGCTGCACAGTATTTTGGTTAAAATATTTAATTGCATTTTTTAAAATGGAATAAAAAATTTCCAGGTTTGCTATTAGTATTATTATTATTGTTGTTGTCGTTGTTGTAGTTAAATAAATAAATAAATTAATACATTTAAAAATATATAATTATTTATTTATTATAAATAAAAAATAAGAAATATTACTATATTGTAACATTTCACTGTAAAATAAAGTAATAAAATCTAGTATTTAAGAAAAAATATTTGTCAGAATAGTTATTAATATTTCATAAATAATATTTAATAATATTATATAATATAAATAATAAAAATTTAGGAGCACAGTCAAATTTTAAAGAGCACCTTCTGATCAATAATCAAAAAATGTGATCAGAAATTAGCCTTCCCATTATGAGGTGATATTTGACCCCTTAAAGTGATTTACAGGGGAATTTGTTTTATATTTTAATACCTTTGAAATGGCATTTTTCTGACTTTATTAAAAGAATGTCATCTTTTATGTCAAATTAAAATAAATAAATAAATAAATAAAATTAAATGTCTAATTAATACAACAGAATAGAAACAAGTAGAATAAATTACCAATCAAATGAAATCAGTATTAACAAAATGAATTTGTACTACAGAGGTGGCACATAACACAAAAGTGGCTTGTAGGTGTATTTTCATGTTTAATGAGGCTCAGAGGTGGTCTCATGTTGAGATTAATGTTTTAAATATAAAATTTTAAATATTGAAATATTAAACAATTTAAATAACTGAAAAGACTAAATCTGCCAGTATGTGGCTGCAAGTCACTGATTTAATTGCTGAATCATTCATTCATTTAATTCGTTCGAACAGCTGATTCATTCAGGAATAAAGCAAGTGACATGTTCATTGCATAAACAAAACACTGCAGTGTTGGAGATGTGCAGCGGCTCACTTGTGACTTGTTTCAGACTATTTTTGATGGCGAAATAGAGCAAAATCAGGCAATAGTGTTATGGTCAAACAATGTAAGTCAATTAATATTCTTGTTTATTTAACTGTTGTATTAAATCAGTATCTCATTTACAAACTCCCTTAAAAATCATTAAAAGCTGTGACTCATCTTAGTTCATCGTGATCTCACAAAGTTCCATTATAATCAACGAACCTCTCTACATTGCACAGTGAATCACTTATTTACACTCTGTTTATGAAAGGATTTGTGAGATATTTCTTGATACATTACTCAACGTTGCAAAAACATGTAGAAACCTTTGAAGCTCCCCTCAGAGCAAACACAAATATGCTGACTGGGTCAGTTGCACTGCAGAGCCCCGTAGATGATATTATTTTTTGTATTATTAAATATATATAACATATGTAAAAATAAATGTATTTAAATAAATGTACTTAACTAAATTGCACCCTTTGTGATTGGATAAATGCATTGAGCCGTATCACAATTTCAGTTAATTTCATTGAACTGTGCAACCCTATTTTTATACTTTGAAAAACTCATTTTGCATATTATATCATGATTTTTTTTTTTTTTTTTTTCATATTTTTGTTGACTTAAATTAAATTGACACATTTTTAATGAATGTAATAAAGTTAATGATTATAACATGGACATTTTCGTCCACTGGGCATTTTGTGTCAGCTGAATGATTTAACACTAATGTGGTTGTTTTCATTTGTGCAAAATTAAATATGGAGTCTAAGGCCCATAACAACTCACTTCTGACCATCGGTCTCATACTTTAGGGTCACATCCCCAAGGACTCGCCCAGCTTGCTAATAATCATCAAATGACGTTAAACACAGTCCATTATACATAATGGTGCGCCAAGGCCCATAAATGGGGTGGCCCAGGTTTTGGTCCACTTGTCCAGTCCAGAAAAGGGCTGTAAAAGCGGCTCGCCGTGGGCAGGAGGTGTGACCGCGTGTCAGAGTGAAACTGTGAGGGCTGATGGAAGGTTCCAGAAAGTCATTGGTGGGACGGGAGGTCAGCGGGAGTGAGGGGGTGTGAAAGTAATATAATGAAGCCGTGCTGTGCTGAGTTAGAGGGTCGCAGTTCGACATAAATCACCTTGGTGGCTAAATTGGATTTATTTGCCATTCAAAGGGCCACATAATCTTTCACACAAATGATCCTCTTCTTGGATAGATGGAAGTTTGTGCCATCATAGTGTGGAGGGAGTTTTCGACAGGCTGTTTTCTCTTCCTCCTGCTAGGGGTAATCAGTGAGTGAGAATGGTCTTGTGGTGGAGATTCCCTGTGTCATTATGGGATAGTAGTGGCTGCCAGTTTATCCTAAGCCACCACAGCTGCTGTGCGCTGATTTCACGTGCATTCTGTGGGGAATTGCTATTGCACACAATCATCACATTGGATTAAAAGTTGTTGTGATTTTTAAGCACTCAACTCCTTTGCCAAAATCAATAGAGTAAGTCAATAGCTAACCCTACTCTTGCCACTGTGCGGTTTTGCCTAGCGAATCCGACTCTCTGAGATTCACTATAGCACCTGAGCTATAGTCATGTGTCAAATTAATCTTGTAATGCTCAAACATTGCTCTTTAGCATCTCGCATCTGTCTTGTTGTATTCAAGTCTTTCGATTTTGATTATCTTCAGGCTTGCCCGCCTCACAAAAGCCTGAAACATGCTTTATGAAAGTATGTGATTTCTAACACTTCTGCATGCAGATGTTTCATTCTGATATGTGCCTGTAATTGCTGTAGTGGGCAAACTGCATTTTATGTTTTTTTTCTTTTTCGCTCAACTACTGTCAAGCCAGAGCAGTTGAAGAGAATCTTGCTGAGCAAGTTAAATGGACAACTAGTTGGCAGTTTTGAAGGTAACATCTATTCTGTGCGGCTGTTAATATGATTACATGCCAGTAATGTTACTCAAGCATTAGCTTTTGCATTTGTGTACTTGTGTAGATGCGTTACATACTTGACTGGCCTAAAGCTAACGCAGCTCGCTCGCTAAAACTTGGCTTCCAGTCACTTCAGCAGTCATTTTCTAAAGCTTTTCAAAATTTAGTCAACTCTTCAGTGAAATTTAGTCATTTGCAAATCCAGTAAAAAAATATATGAAAACAAACAAACAAACAAACAGAATTGAAATGTCACAGATTAGCCTCCTGGCTGTTTAATAAATAAATAAATAAATAAAAACACTCAAATTGGGCATTTTTTATTCATTTTATTCCAAAATAAAATTAAATAAAATATCAAGTCAGCAGCAGTTGAGCAATTAAATCCTAATTGAGTGTTAGAAATTCTCAATTATTAATCAAGTTCCAAATAAAGTCACAGCTGCAAGAAGAAGTGGAGAATTTTGTGGAGAAAAAGCGTATATCAGCATTTCTTTTAAGAAATAAAGAATTTAAATTTTAATTGAATTTCTGATTTAAAATGGTTTGTTGTAATTTTTTCAAATTTATATTTTTAACCCTTTTTTAACATAAGATACATTCTCTTTATTTGTTTTCGTAGCCTTCCATTTGCACATTTTTAGAGGACAACATTGTGGTGTGAAATATATTTTTAAATAAAATACAGAAAATAAAAATAGATTTTTTGTAGGGCTGCAACAACTAATTGTAAACACTGATAATAACTGATAATGAAAATGATCAACACATTAGATTATGAATTAATTGCATCTGTCAAACATCAGTTGTTGATTTTATACAATTAATGAAAAAAATGAATCAACAGTAGTGTTATTTTTGTCAGCTATTTTCAGTTTTAGTCTTAATCCCGTGTTAAATGTCCTTGTTAGTTTTTATCATATTTAGTCAGCCTTATCCAATTTAGTTTTAGACGACTAAAAGTCTCAACATTTTAGTCTAGTTTTAGTTAAAGAAAACCTGAAGTATTTTTGTTTAGTTTTAGTCAATGGAAAAAGTGACTAAAGATTTTAATTAACTATTAATTAATTAATTAATTAATTAATTTTGGCAGCCAGTTTTAATTTAGTCTAAGTCAAATGTAAATTTTTGTTATTATTTTTAGTCAACCTTGTCCTGTTTTTGTTTAGTCAAGTTTAAGTCAACAAAATGTATGAGCATTTTAGTCAATGAAATCTTAGTCACATTTTCATCATGCTGTAAAATGGTTAAACTGGCTGCCAGATTGCCTTAAATAAGCAAAACACTGGTTAGAAAATGTATACTTTTAACAGCGATGCTCTGATTCGTGGATTTGAACTTGATATCTGGCAACCACACACAAAAGCTCGCATAGTAGAGGTGTGTAAAGCAGTCAGCAATAACATTTTATCTCAAGGAGGTTTTTTTTTTTTTTGAATTAGGGGTGGGCGATATGGCAAAAATATCATATCATTAGTGTTTTTTTATCACAGCATCATTTTGATTTTACTGCTTTGCTAATTATCTGAGCAGTACAGCCTAACTAATTTCTCTATTTTAAAAACAAAGACTTTCAAGGTAACAAAGTATAAAATAAAAAAGAATAGGAGATACTTAGACCAAAGTAGGGGAAGATAAAAATCTTTGTCATTGTTTTATCTTTGTTATTAAAAGATAAAAACAAAGAATACAAACAGTGCTTTATTTTTCAGGTATAGGGGTGTTTAGCAGTAGCATTCAAGAAAGTGAATTAAAAAATATAAAAAGTGAAATACTATATACTTATGCACTTTATGCATCAATTGTACATTGATTCTAATTAAAGTAACTGTATTAAAGTTTTTCAGTCAAGAGCAGTGAGTGATTTTTCTCATTGCGTTTTGTTTTAATAACAATTAAAAGAATGTCTTAATCGTGTTAAAATCTGAATATTGGTGTCATTCACTCCCCCCACCTACAATCACTAGACTCAAACCTGTGACCTTTGGGTAAGAAGTCCGACTCTCTAACCATTAGGCCATGACTACTTTTATCTGATTAACTGAAGAAACAGCCACCAGAATAATCGACTTGCCAAATAATCGATAGCTGTAGCCCTAAAATTTTATTTACTGTGGCCTCACACAGTTTAGTTTGACCCCTCCAGCTTGAGAAGGCCAATTAAGAACTTTCTTCTCTGGCATGAAAAATAATGTCTTTTATAGACCATCATTAAATCCCACAGACTTCCGACTCTAGATTCAAGCAGTCTTCCTTCTATTTGTGAAGCAGAGATGGGCTGCGTGCTAATGTTAATTGAGCTGCGCTAATAGCGAAGTGTCAAGGATGCAGAAACATTCTCAGCTGCAGCCAGTCCACCAATGGGCTCTGGAGAATTATTTTTAGCTCATTCGATCTAGCCATAGACAGAAGCAACTTTTTCACTCGTTTGTGTAGGTGGCGGCGATAAAATGAATGTTTGGCCCAGTGTCAGGAGTGAGAATAACCACGCATTGTGATACTCAGCAAACAGAGTTAATGGTGAGTGCTCAGCGGAGCGAGCAGAGAGAGTGGGTGGCAGGTTTACAGAGGACAGAATGGAAAACTGATTAGATGACTTTCGCTCGCATTTTTGAAGGTGAATGCCTAAAGAAATGGGCAAAGTCTCCAACTTCTGTCAAATTCTGGTGCCAGAGAAGAGGAAAGGTGGACCTATTTAAGGTTGCGGCTTTGCAAGTGCTGTTCATGTTCTGTCTTTCTGGTTCTCTCTCTCGTTTGCTCTGTTTCTGTCTCAGCTGTTCACACGCACATCGATACGCCTGTGTCGAGGGATGAAATAAGCTGCTGCTGTGAGCTGTAAGACAGGTGTCAGCGTGTCCTCTTCGGCAGCCATAAAAGTTAATTAAAGAAGAGGAAGGTTTATTGTGCTCCTGCACAGACGCAGGACCGCTGCTTAATAACAGCCTGTCCGGGATCTGCTGTCAAGACGAGCAGCCCGGCTGAATAATACACCTCTGTCTGTTATTTGCTGCTCTTTCAAAAAAAAAAAAAAAAAACCCTCTTAAAACATGAGATATTATTAATTAAATAACATATGACAGTTATTTGTGAATTTATAAATATTTTATATATTTATTTGTTTACTTACTTTTTTTTTTTTTTTACTGGGACACTGAGGCAGGAAATAATAGGGGAACAGGAATCAGGATGTGACATGAGGCGAATTTGAAATCATATTGCTGCATGGGCACTATGACTCAACAGCTCTGTTCTAAAACCTAGTGCCTTGCTGCTGTCTTCTAGGGCACCCTAACCAAAATAGATATTATGAGGTGATTGAAAAGCTCTTTATAGATAGCAATTACCCGTGGATCACAAATCACACACTGGAGACATGAATAAAATTGATTCCAATACAGTTAAGGTCATTGCACACTGAGTCTGAGACATTTTTGTATGCGTTTTTCCATTTTTTTCATATTCGTCATCCTTTCCTATCAAAATGCTTGCTAAGGATGCAAAAACGCAGAAAATCAAAAAAAATCAAACTTTTTTATGACTGACGAAAGTTTCGAAGGCGGTGTGGAAACGTGATTGACACAACATGAGGTCGTTATTAATTATTTTTAACATGCAAACATTTCGGACAAGAATTTTGGACTCAGTGTGCAAAAACCTTTACTTTAGCATGTTGCAATTAAATTAAATTTGTACATGTTTGCACACCCAAGTGATTTTAAACCATTCCAGCACAAGAAGAGGCGAAAGAGAACTTGATTCAGGACATTTCAAACAGCGTGTGAACACCAAACTGAATCCTCGTTCGTGTCTTCTTGCATTTGAACAGACACATACGCATAAAATTATGACAAAATACCTATCTCTACAATCGTAATAGCACAGAGAGTATAACAGTGAAAACGCAGAAACCCAGAAAATTACTCAAATTCTCAACTCATCACATTTACACATTTGGTCAGGACCCCTTGACGTCACTTTTTGATGCATGGAGTCCCCCTTTAGCATCATTTTTCGACATGCAGGGTTCTCGATAGCTTTAAATAAAAAAAATACTTTTGGCATGAATATGCCGTCTTGAAAGGAACTGGGAATTTTATCGTCATGATTAAATTATATATTGGGTAATAATATTGCCATTATTGCATATATGTTGGGGTGTGATTTTTCAAAGTAAACAGTCACAACAGTTTTATTTACATTACACAATTTCCACATTTATTAGCACGTAACCCAACCCCTGTCACAAATTATTTAAAAAGTATTAACATTCCAAGTCTTCTGAGGCAAAACGATTGATTTGTGAGAGGAATAGATGCAATCGGCATCTCCATCCACTGAAATACTCATCCTGTGTGCGCAAAATTTAAAAAATATAACCAGAAGAAGCCTTACATTAGTCTTGGTTGTGAAATGTTATTGGCTCTTGTGAGTCTCATGACCAACTGCACCATGCTAATGTTAATCAAACATAAGTGATTAAAACCTTATGTTTTACTCTCTTCTTTGCATAAAGACATTGTATGGCTTCAGAAGACAAAGTGTCAATATGTGATGAGTTGGGAGTGAGAACGTGTTGGTTTGGCAGGGAAAGAGTTAAAGGAGAAGTCCACTTCCAGAACAGAAATTGATTGATATAGATAATGTACTCACCCCCTTTTCATCCAAGATGTTCATATCTTTCTTTCTTCAGTTGTTTTTTGAGGAAAACATTTCAGGATTTTTCTCCATATAATGGACTGCTATGGTGCCCAGAGTTTGAACTTCCGAAATGTAGTTTAAATGCAGCTTCAAATTATCCCAGATGCGGTTGTAAATGATCCCAGCCAAGGAAGAAGGGTCCTATCTAGCGAAACTCTCGGTTATTTTTTTTTAAATTATACAATTTATATACTTTTTAATGTCAAACACTCATCTTATCTTGCTCTGCCTGAACTGTTTTTTCCAGTTCATGACAGTTAGGGGGTATGTCGAAAAACTCCCATCTCATATTCTCCCTCAACTCCCTCTCCCTCTCCCTCATCCTGAAATGTTTTCCTCAAAAAATATAATTTTTTTTACGACTAAGGAAAGAAAGAAATGAACATCTTGGATGACAAGGGGGTGAGTACATTATCTGTAATTTTTTGTTTTGGAAGTGGACTTCTCCTAAGGGATGGCAGCCCATAAATACCTGCTGCTGTCAATAATACTAATCAAACAACAAAATACAAGTTTTCCAAACATTAACTTTGTTCTGTAGTATTTTCTACCTTTCTGTCGTATTTTTGAACTAATCACAAAACTCACAATTCAGCTTATATTACCGTTTTTTTTTTGAGTCAGCAAGAAAAACTAAAATTTCAGTGTAACTTTGCTTTACATTTATCACCTAAAACTAAGTAGTTTTTTGATACCCCAGCAAAAACTACTAGCCTAACTAAGAAAGTCCGGCATGTGAATAGTCAGTAAAAATAAATAAGAACAAATACACAAATTACAAGCATAGAAAAACAACAGAACAAAGTTACAAATAAAATACAGTCGGTAGTATCCAGGAAGAGAAAATGAACATTCTATCATTAATTACTCACTCTCATCTTGTTCCAAACCCGTAAGATATTCGCTCATCTTTGGATTGAGATTTAATAAAAAAATATCTTCATTTGTGTTCTGAAGATCCGAGATTTCATTTCGAGAGTAATTAATTACGAAATGTTCATTTTTGGGTGAACTATCCCTTTAAGTGTAAAATAACACTGCATAGTGTTCACTGTATAACTTAAATATAGATTCATCTTTGTCAAAGCTGTGTTTTGTTGTTTGATTAGCATTAATGACAGCAGCAGGTATTTATAGGCTGCTATCCCTTTAAGATCTGATGCAAATCCAAAATGATACGCATCTGATTTCTTTCTCAGCTGTTTTTATTACCAAGAGTACTTACAAGAATGATTTTCGAGATGAGTGTTTTGTCATAAAAAATGTGTATATTTCTTTTCAAACTTTTGAACTTTCTTTGGCTAGTAGTTGATGTAGTATTGAAGAAGTACTTGGCTTTAAGTAATAAAAAGTGGAAAGCACTTTAAATGCACTTTAAACTCACACATGCAGACACAGAGTTGCACTTCTCTGTGAGAGGCTTAAAACACTGGATCATGAGGTGTTCTTGTGAACAAAGTGCCATGCTTCACTCTGAAACACACAATGTGCAATGGACTATGCACTTAATTAAATCACAGCTTTGATGCGCATACTAAGCCATTGCGTTGCTAAGTCAAGCAAAACACCACATTAGAAACCTTTTACTGTATGTTTTTATACGAAGTTTAAACATATTTTCAGTTCATTATGATACTGTGGTGGGATAGATTAAACTATGGCGGGCCAAAGTCATAATAATTAATGGTACACACTGAACTGGATCCATCACTAACTAGAATAAAGTATAATACTTGAAATAGCCAATTGTAAAGTTTGTACTGACAGATAAGTGGAAAATTGAGTTTAACGTAACCTCAGCAAACGATCTCACAATGTCCCTGATTTTTTTATGAGACAGCTCATTGTAGTTCATTGGAGATTTTTAAAGGGTTGAAAGATGAAAGATGGGGTGCCGGATAGCCTGCTAAATGGGGTCTATCAGCGCCTATGCATGAAACGGTGGACGTCATCACATTTTGCTTTATGTCCAGATTCAGTTTTAATTAGCAGGGCTCAGCTGCAGTGTGCTGCAGTGGATGTGAGCGAGAGAAACAAAGAAAAGAGAAAGCAAGTGAGCGAGGGAGAGAGAGGAAAGGGAGGGAGGCAGAGGGTAACAGTCCAGCAGTAAAGGATGCATTAAGCAATTAAAGTTAGGGACCGCGAGAATGAAGTGAAGTGATGATTTCTTTTTCAGTAATTGCCTGGTGATCACAAGGGAGTCAGGCATAGGAAAGAAGGCAGCAATATACTGTGCATCAGCGTTTTACATTGATGCATTTAATACGCACACACACACACACACACACGTGTATACGATGCTTTTTTTTTTTTCTAGTCACACAGAAGCATCCTTAATAGTAATAAATCCTATATATCAACCCGTATGAATAAACACAAACATACCTTATGCATTTGGCATTGTCTAATTATGTATGCATGAATATTTGATGAAGAACACAGGCATTCTCAGTTTACTGTATTAGTCAGTGTGAATGGTGGGATTATATGAACAGCGCTCAGACTAGCTCATCTATGATTTATCTGGTGGCTGTGGCGGAGCTCGGCTTGCTTTCCTGGCCGCTTTCAAAGCATTTGTCTCGCCTGTCTGCGCCAGATAAGATAGAGGAAATTCTCCAGTCAGGATGCGACAAGAAGAGAGCGGAAGAATAGGAGAGATGGAGAGAAAGGGGCCAGAGGAGAAGTGTAACCTTTTGTTTGTGGCTGGTATGAATAGTGCAGCAGGGCGCAGGGCTGTGATTAATGCTAATGTATGCGGTTGGGTGCGGGCAAGGCCTCCTGGCCGCTGATTACCTATAGTGGAGGTGAGGGGGGGGAAGGGGGGCGACCTGGCTGGCCATCTTATTTCGGTTAATACGACGCAGCATGCAACACACAAAGCGTTGAAGAGGCAGGAGATAATCAAGAGCCCAGCCCATGGGGACACGCCAGATATTGGACTGCACAAGGAGTGTAAGCAAACCAAAGCACGATTTATTCCACAAAAAATATTTTTTATTTATCCCCACTGAAATACTGAGGAAAAACCATTTTCAATGCAAATCTGTTGGCGATTTATAGGTGAAATAAGTCATTTTGCTCACTTTTACACGTAAAGAAATATATAGTAGTTTATAAAATGTCAAGATCACATAACTAACAGAATACGACTTGATTTGTCTTGTTAATATTTGCAAACACTTCTGGCTATGCGGAGTAAGTTATAAATGTGCCAAATATGGTATTTCTGCAATGGCATTCATGAATCAATCTTCAACTGGAGTGACAAACGAGGAGCACAATCTGTCAAATTAAACAAATAAATAAAATAATAAAAATAAAAAATAGTAACATTTATTTCTATGCATTTAACATGAGTCATATATTATATTCAGATAAATGTAAGCCTTTTTTATTCATTTTAATCAAATTATGGTGCTTATATGCTTATAAGCACTAACAAATTAAGACAGTTAGGGTCACACTTTATTTTAAGGTTCTAACTATTAACTATGACTTTTGTCTGAATAAACTCCTAATTACTGCTTATTAATAGTTAATTATGTAGTTGTTAAGTTTAGGTTTTGGGTGGGATTAAGGATGTAGAATATGATCATGCAGAATATGTGCTTCATTAATACTAATAAACAGCCAATGTGCTAGTAATATGCATTTTAACAAGCAACTAGTTAATAGTGAGAATTGGTCCCTATACTAAAGTGTAGACTTTTCTAAAATACGGGTTGCCATTTTCAAATTTTATGTTTAAGGGACATTTTGGAAATGTTAAGAAGACCATATTTATCAAAATTGTTTAAAAGTTATCAACGTAAAACCTACATTTATGACCATTAATAAGAATGAATCATGTACCCGTCACATGAACCTTTGCTTGCTATTACCTTTACACCTTAAAAGTAGTCTGAATAAAATCCCTCTTTTCTTCAAGATGCAACATCATTGTTGTAACATCACAGGCATAAAATTTGGGGGACACAACTTTTTTCTTTAAAAAAACAAACAAAAAAAATAACTTAATTTTTTTTTTTTAAGTTGTATTTTTTTATGTTTTACATAAACACCATATTCACAATATAACCACTATTTGTGTTAAAAATGTTATATTGTTGCAATTACATCCCAGGATACCTCTTAGAGGAATATTGAGAATACCCTTCAATGTATTTTAAAATAAAATTGTAGATATTAACAGTGCATGTATTGTTTTCACCAGACAGAATATAAATATGCAAACATATTGTGTTTTATTGGTATTTAAAGTTTTTTTTCCAGCTGTTGTGGGGGGAAATGCAAATGAAGAATGACCCTTATAACTAAAACTCATTTTAGAGCTAGTAATACAACAGCCATAAACGCCATAAAAACAGTCAGTTTACCACAGACAGTAAAAACTGACAATTTTCAAAACTGCAACATTTGTGGATTTTTTTAAAAAAAGAGATGTCAAACATGTTAAGCTGAGTGACTAGGTCAGTTTACATTCATAACAACCAGCACATGAGATTACTCTGACAACCCAATGTCATACAGCAGAATACTAGTCACATCATCTAGGTAACATTTACTGACACTTCTCATTGCTACATAAATTATAAATATGCTGAATATGCTATTTTTACAGTGAGATTGACATTGACATTGAAAGCTCACTTGCTTTTGCACACCATCCTCCACGCCAATAGGTGTCAGAATATAAGTCCAAGACCACTCTTGTCCTGGTTGTTTATAGGTAAATCAGAGCTAGTGAAGCTAAATGTGACCCTGGACCACAAAACCAGTCTTAAGTCGCTGGAGTATATTTGTAGCAATAGCCAAAAATACATTGTATAGGTCAAAATTATAGATTTTTCTTTTATGCCAAAAATCATTAGGAAATTAAGTAAAGATCATGTTTCATGAAGATATTTTGTAAATTTCCAACTGTAAATATATCAAAACTTAATTTTTGATTAGTAATATGCATTATTAAGAGCTTCATTTGAACAACTTTAAAGGTGATTTTCTCATTATTTAGATTTTTTTGCACGCTCAGATTCCATATATTCAAATAGTTGTATCTCGGCCAAATATTGTCCTATCCTAACAAATACATCAATGGAAAGCTTATTTATTCAGCTTTCAGATTATGTATAAAGCTCCATTTCGAAAAATGGACCCTTATGACTGGTTTTGTGGTCCAGAGTCACAAATAATTAATTAAAATTCTATAAATAAACCACATACAGAAAAAAAAGTTTAAAATATTTAAAAGCTAAACATTTTTGATTGAAATGTCCATGTTTAGCTGACTTTGTCATTAAAGTGAACACCACATCATGTCATTGTGCTCCAGTGATTAAAACAAACAAATGCAGCTTTATTAAATTACGCTAAAGGACACGGGGTCTTTACTGCTGATTATTGTTTCATAAAACGATGCACAGAATTAACATTGATAGGCTAATTAGATTTATTACTGCTTTGAGAAATGCCAGACTGCTTTGACTGCTCATCAGACAGTTTGAGATGCTTGTCAGGGGTCAAACAGAGCCACGAGCTGGATTAAACTACTCATATGAAAGTTCAGGTTGGCTGAATGGATTAAGGTTAGTCCAGAGTGGATGGACCTTTAGATATACACAAACAATGAGTTCAATAGGAAGCTGCCACATATTTTTTTTATTTTTTAGTTTTTTCACACTTCTTTCCCTTTGGCTCATGTACTGCTAAACCTAAAAGAGCTTTTCTGGTGAATTACACATTCAGAATGTTCATATATCATATGCCACTTTATGTTGGGAGACTTTTTATTTTGTGTTTAGGGCTTTGAATCCAAGGCTGGATGCATGCTGGGGTAATTCGTCAAGTAATTAGTTCATCCAGTATATTGAGTAACTTAAAATTATTGGTCTACACAAGCTTTAAAGACTTAGGGCCCATTCACAAAGAAAGTAATGAGCAGTGGTGTGGATGCAAGGAAAAATAAAAGGTTTTGAGACACATTTTTTAAAAACGTACCTATTTTTTTAACTTCACTCAAAAATAAATAAATAAATAAATAAATCAATATTTATGTATTTGAATTGCGTGTAAAATTTACATAGTTACACTAATAAATTTGGTGTTGCGTATTTGAGTTATGCATAAAAGAAATAGGCTAGATATCTGTAACAGTACTAATAAACTGAATGCATTTTAAATACACAATAACCAGGTTTATATATTTATCATTAATAAATCAAATTTGTTTCAGTCTCATTCATTTTAGCTACCTGAAAATTTCTTGTTCCACAGCTAGCCATATTTTAAACATGCTCATACTTTTTAACTAAATAATTTACCTTTTCACAATGAACAGATTAATGCTAAAAATCAAAGATGCACGTAGTTAATAAACCATGCCATTTGTGTGTGTTTGTGTGTATATAAATTTGTATTTTCCTCTATTTTTATCTATTTTATTTGTTTGACTGACAAATATGCATTACATTGAGTTTATTTACAGTTACATTTAAGTTATTTAACTGTATGTTAAAACTATATAAGAGATTGTTTGTTAACTCGTTGCATTAAAATTGGTTGTGCTTCATATTTCAGCCAAGTGCATAAATATATTAATATAATAAATTGTTTTCATTAGGTAGAAATGATAAACTTACTCCTACACATCAAGCTCAGGGGGATTTAGTATCTGCTGATGCATATGAAAGATAAGTGGGAGTATAAATGGGAAGCTTTAGTTCGTATAATAAACCTTCATGATTTATTTCATAGAAGAGGCTGGACTTTGGAGGGTAAGGCCATACTGTGCCATATTTTTGGCCACATTGTGCCAATAAGGACAGAATTTACACTGAGCATGGGCTGTGTGTTCCCATCTATGGGGAAATGCTTATACTGTATGGAAAAGGCCTAACCTCTCCGCCATCAGCCTGTGTAACCTTTGCCCCCCTACAGAAGAGCTCTCCGGGTCACATTAATGCATTCATTAATGCATTTCCATGAACTTATTGCAAACCAGTTGGTGAATGGTGAGCAGACCAGAGACCCACACAACCCCAGAGAAAGGGGGAAAGGGGAAGAGAGTGACAGAGATAGATTGTGCTCCCCTCCCCATTTGTGAGATGGAGCAGTAAAGTGCTGTCTGGCAGACGAAGAGCTCGTTTGGTGGAGTGTGCCACTAGGGAGCGCGAAGCTGGGGCTATGAACTTAATGAAGTTTGACTAAACTCATCAGCGTCTGAGTATCAGGATCTCAGAGACAGAGAAAGCAGATGCGGAGGGGGAAGAAAAGCAGAAATTTCCAAAGGAAGCGGCTCACTTAGAGGTCATTACTGTCCTACAGGAAGTCCCATGTCAATGGAGACGGGGTAACAGAAAGAGTAGGGTTGGGGGGTTGCAACCCACCTGCTTTTATCATATATATATATATTTAAAGAGCTGCAAACTCAACTTGACTTTAAAAAAGGTAGGAATTTAGTGTACTACTGGTAATTGTGAGGGCTCTAAATTATGCTGCATACATGACACGTTGACATTACCACAATTACAAGCCGACAGCTCTGAGATTATGCTCAGAGAAATTCGTATCCTTGGACTTTTAGAATTTTTAGAGGCCTCTTTCTCATTTTTATTGTAATGGACTTGAAATGCCATTCAGAATGATCCTGAAGTCATAAAGAAAGTTATAAAGAAAAGAAACTCAGCTGTAAAGCAAGTAGCAGTTGTAAACTGCTGACATTTTGGTTGTTTTTCACTTTACAACTTAAAATGGGTACACACCATAAGATAACTGGGTTGATTTTGGGCCGATTTCTCCCCTTCCGACAGTTCTAGGTAATGTCCGATTATCTTGGTGGTTCTAAAGATAATTTTATCAGATTTTCCTGTGGTGTGAGGTGTGTTAAGAGTGACTGAATCTGCTCAGAAGAATGTCGGAGGCGCCCGATTGCGAATCGGAATCAAAAATCATATTACAAAAATCAATGTACAATTTCCATGGTAATGCAGTGTCTGATTTTAAAATGGTTTTCAAAGGATGAATTTTGAGATTTTAAGTTTTCAGTTGATATATAATTTCTTAAGCGTTATATTGCGTGATAGGTAAAAAGGCAACGAAGAAAGTCTTTTTGTGACAAAGGTCAGAACTCCTGACATTTGTATGATGAGATTTTCAAGTAAGTTAACCAATACTTGCATTTAAAAGTTTATTTATTTATTGGTTTATTTTTATTTATTTATTTATTTACGTTTACAAGTCAGTAACTTAAAATTTCAGTAAATTCCAGTGTATGAATCAGTAGTGGAATGAATGAAGGAAACATACGTTTAGAATGAGGCCTAAACTGTTCAAAATTGTTGTTGAAAAAAGCACAAAAAGGCACTAAATCAAACTTGTTTTGTACGGACTGTGCTACTGACACTGTACCAGTCAAAGACAAATTCAGACTGTATCTTTTCATACAGTTTCAAGGATTTCTGGAATGCACGTTAAACAAATACTCCAATATTAGCGGGACATGACCATTATGTGAAGTATAGTACTTCAGAATGAGTTTGGTCTTTTATCATTTTTGTTCAATGGCTATTTGCTTTTGGAACATGTGTGCTGGTACTGTGTCTATCCATAATATAGACAGTACCAGCACAAATATTCCACAAGTAAAAAGTCTTTGAACAAAAATTGATCAAACAGATTCTTAACATAGCTGAGAAATAAAGCACATGCTTAGAACTATCTAGAGCCATCAAACACATTCAGAACACATTCTACTCACTTAATAGGTTGTCCTTGTGATGGACTGAAAGGGTGTCATTTAATATTTCTGAGATAACTCTCTAAATATCAAAGGCTTTTGTCAAAGCACATTGCTGATGTAGAGCCATGCATTAGAATGTATTCACAAGCAGCTTTAACATACCTGTCAGTTTAGTTTGCGTTCACTATAGCACTTCAACATAACTAAGTGGAAACATAGAGTCAACATGGAGTCAAAATGGACCCAAAATTGATTTTTCACACACATTCTGGTCTTATTGTGAATAGAGATTATTAAAAAAATGTTTGGCTTGTGAAATGTAGTACTGTGACTTGCTCACCTGATAGATTTGATCATTTTATCAAAAAAATCAGAGTCATAAGCTAGATTACTCCATATGAAGTGATTGAAAAAAAAAAAAAAAATGTTTTCTGATGTCACTAAGGCCACCTGGGCCATTGGATAATATTGACCAATAGACAAATTGCTATTTAAACATAATTTAAGGAAACTCACATACGGTCTGGCTTGATTTTGGTGTGGAATGCCTGCTTTTCACAAACCAATTAATTGCTGACCATTTTTTTGCTGAGATGTACATCATATTGTGGAGGTAAAATAGGTAAATATGGCAATTCACATTGACTTACTAAAAATATGCTCGAAAATATTTTGTTATATTTAAGATTTTTGTAAATGTAAGATTTATGTAGCTGAATTGCATATAAAATTTCCATCCATTTGGATTATATTTTATAGTTTTTATATTTGTATGTAGTATTAACAAACTAATAAACTTAATGTAATGCATATTTGTCAGTCATACCTAAATGAAACAGATAATCGTACTAAACTAAATGTGCGTAAAATGCAATAACCAGGGTTTAAATTAATAATCAATAAATCTAAGTTCTTTCGATTTAATACATTTTAACTACATTTTAACCCTAGTGAAAATTAAATATACTAAAAAGTATAAAAAAATACATTTATTTCATGCTATACTATATATACAAATACATTTACGTATTATGTACTTAAAAATACCCTGCAGTTGTATTTCTAGTATACTAAACTGCATTTAAAGACCGATGTTATTTAAAAATCGTACAATTCTCATCAATAGTGACATTAAAACATATTTTAGGCTTAATATTAAGAAATGTACATTGTGCACAAGTAGTAGCCCAAATAAAGTTTAACTACAATTTATATATCAGTAAGTCTCGAGCGATATGTCAGCAAATATGTTAATAGACTTGAACTATACCTAGTAGAAAATGAATGCATTTTAAATTGATTACTTTTTTACTAGGGGAGTTTTGCTTGTTCCACAGGTAGCCGTTTTTGTAAAAAAAAAATATTGCTTTCACATTTTACGCTGATTCTAAGCAATTATAATAAATGCATTTTGGGAATAATTTTTTATTATTATTAGATTTTTTAATCAAATCACAATTTAATCACAAAACCCCACATAGCACAGGTATTTTTGTAGCAATAGCGAACGATACATTGTATGGGTCAAAATGTTAGATTTTTATTTTATGCCAGGATACTAAGTAAATCATGTTCCATAAAGATATTTTGTAAATTTCCTACCGTAAATATATCAAACCTTAATTTTTAATTTATAATATGCATTGCTAAGAACTCCATTTGGACTACTTTAAAGGCAATTTTCTAAATATTTTGATTTTTTTTTTTGCATTCTCAGATTCTAGATTTTTCTATTGTCCTATCCTAACAAACCATACATCAATGGAAAGCGTATTTATTTGGCTTTCAGATGATGTATAAATCGCAGTTTCAAAAAATTGACCCTTATGACTGGTTTTGTGGTCCATGGTCACCAAAGAGTTAATAAACACACAGACCTGTACATACACATGTGTAATAAGTAGAATGTAGTTCTTTATTGTTCAGAAGACTTCTGGTAAAGATTTATGAGTGAAAGTCAAGCCAAAAAATACAAAAATAGAAAGAAATCTATAAATATCTGTGGCAACAAGCTGAAACACGGCCTCAGACAGACTACAGATATATGTTTTAGGGTTAGGAATTGCTCTGGTATAGCAGATGTTAGTTCAGGACACATTACATCCCTTGCGTACAGAAACAGATGAACATATCGCAGATGAAAAACAAAACAGCTGTTTTTCCCCACGTCAGTGTTTCATTCAGCCTCACCCATTGGCGCGTTTGCTTGTGTGACTGGTTTGTTTGTGCTATTGATATGAATGAAGTCTACCTGACTTGTTTTTCTTTGCTGTTTTCATGCTTTCATTCCGTGATGCTGTTTTTATCTATCTGTCCTTCTGCACTCACCCTCCCTCCCCTTTTCCATCTCTGGTGGCAGGGGGGAACTTACAATGCATTTCACGTCCAAGTGCAAGTGTGTTGCTATGGTGGTTGCTAGGGATTTAGTCTGGAGTGACGTGAAAAGTCCGAATATTTAAGGTGTCCTTCTAACGCAGGGATGTTTGAAGCCGCTCGGAATGAGCAATCACCTCTGAGGGTTGCATTTTCTCGCCTCTCTCTTTCATTATCATGTCTGCCTCTCTGGAAATATCACCATTGATTTTCAAAAACACACTGAAGGATAAACTCGGAGAGACATCAAGCTATGCAGAAGAGAGCATTGGCTTTCTAGTAAATACCTAAACAGCGATATTGTTCAGTGCGCAGTCACTGTATGATTCTGTGGTAGGAGTAAACATATTTTTGATGATCTGATATAAAATAAAAAAGAATGAATATAAGGTAGCAGTACTGTTTTTTTTTTTTTCTCCACCTTTCTTTGCCCGGCAATGAGAAAAGCAGGTTCCTAATGTCCTTTCCTCACCTTCCTAATGGAGTGTTTCTCCAGCTTTAAGGATGTTCTTGGCCATGGGTAGTGAGGAAGTAATTGATTGTGTTGAAGCAGAGCTGGTCGAGGCCACGCTTGTCATTGTGAGCAGGTTTGTAGGCAATCAGTGTTAACTAACTGTTCTCCAGAGACATTATTGAGGAAAGGGTCAATACGAGCGTGGAAGGAAGGATCAGGTGTCGTCATCGGCTCCTCTCACCAGCACTTGTGAACTCTTTAACTTTCTGCCTTCACAACAAAGCGGATCTCATGAAAGACATGTTCTTCAATTACACACGCTCTGGGAGGAGAGATGTTTTCCCCCTGTCTTATTGAGTTCCTTCTCTTTCGTCTCTCTCATCCCTCTATATTGCTAGCCGTGTTTATAGTTCATCTCTTTCTAGTCTTATTTTAATCAACTCTGTCAGTGATGTTTCTCCTAAAACTTCTTTGGAGAAAAAAAGAAGCTAATTTTGATGTTGTACAGTATGAAAATAGAGCTGTAACATAAATGTGGGTAGCAGCTCAGTTCATTTGGTCGTGAATAGATTTGATGAGTAAATGAGTTCACATTGGGTCCATGGCATATACTGTAAGAAAAGTAAATGTCTAAAAACTTGATTAAAACAGATGTGACAAGTTGTAGAAATATTCTCTTTCAATTTATGTTGGTTTTAAATACCTTTTTTGTCCTTTTCAAAGAAATACCTGTCATATGGTGGAACCATCAAGTAACATAACGTATCCTGAATATGTGTGTACATTATTTTCATTTTTTTTTCCCCCAAAAAAAAAAAAAAAAAAAAAAAAAAAAAAAAAATATATATATATATATATATATATATATATTAAATTCATCCCTAGTAAAAAAAGTAATAGATTTAAAATTTATTTATTTTATACTAAGTATAGTTCAAGTCTATTAACAGTTACTGACATACTGTATTGCTCTGGAATTACTGTTTATAAAAAACTGTAATTATACTTTATTTAGAGTACTCCTTGTGCACAATGCACATTTCTTAATAATAACCCTAAAATATGTTTTAATGTCACTATTAATGAGGATTGTATGATCTTTAAATAATATCGGTCTTTAAATATTTAAAGTGTACCTAAAGTATACTTGAAATAGTTCCACCTTAGCACAATCAAATATACTTCAGTATCTCTTTAGTTGGGCTTCAGCACTACAGTACTTCCACACAATTAAAGCACATTAAAGGAGAAGTCCACTTCCAGAACAAAAATTTACAGATAATGTACTCACCTCGTCATCCAAGATGTTCATGTCTTTCTTTCTTCAGTTGTAAAAAAAAATTATGTCTTTTGAGGACATTTCAGGATTTTTCTCCATATAATGGACTGATATGGTGCCCTGAGTTTGAACTTCCAAAATGCAGTTTAAATGTGGCTTCAAACGATCCCAGCCGAGGAAGAAGGGTCTTATCTAGCAAAACGATTAGTTATTTTCATTAAAAAAATACAGTTTAAATAATTTTTAATCTCAAATTCTCATGTTGTCTTGCTCTCCCTGATCTCTGTGTATTCTGGCTCAAGACAGTTAGGGTATGTCGAAAAACTCTGATAATATTTTATCCCTCAACTTCAAAAATCATTTCAAAATCATCCTACATCGCTGCAGAAGTTCTGACCCAGTCTTTGCAAAGTGAGCATGCAAAGAAGATCAAACAGCCTTAACAAAAACGGTAAAACAGCGATATACACTGTAAAAAATAAAAAACACAATTTGTTGAGTCAGTTTAAAATAATTTGTTACCCTGCTGCCTTAAAAGTTTAAGTTCAGTCAACTAAAATAAGTCTAGTCAACTTGAATGTTAAGTTGTACTAAGTAACAACTTAGATATTTGTGTTTGCTAAACTTAACAGATGGGTAAGTAACCCAGCTGCCTTAAAATTTTAAGTTGATTCAAATCAAATATCTAAGTTGTCACAAAAAGTATATAAATTGTATTATTTTTATGAAAGTAATCAATCGTTACGCTAGATAAGACCCTTCTTCCTCGGCTATGATTGTTTACATCCACATTTGGGATCATTTGAAGCCGCATTTAAACTGCATTTTGGAAGTTAAAAATTGGGGCACCATATCAGTCCATTATATGGAGAAAAATTCTGAAATTTTTTCCTCAAAAAACAATTTCTTTACTGAAGAAAGAAAGACATGAACATCTTGGATGACAAGGGGTTGAGTACATTATCTGTAAATTGTTGTTCTGGATGTGGACTTCTCCTTTAAGTACAAAATTAGTTGTTCCAATTTAGCAGATTTTAAATATATCAGTTTAGTATACTAAAAGTACATAATATGTAAATGTATTTGTAGTATAGCATGAAATAAATGTATTTTAAATACATTTTAATACATTTGTTTTTCACTAGGCACATGCCATTTTGTACCATGTGGCATTTTACAGCCCAAACTGACCTTATTTTCTTACAAAATGATCAAATTATCAGGGGGGAAAAAATACACATACATACATTTATTTTGTGCTAAGTAAACTACAAATACATTTACATATTTATGTGCTTAATAAATTTACTTTTGATATACTAAACTGGGATACATTAAAGGTAATTAAAAATTGGAATAAATTGGAATAACTAATTTTGTGCGGAATGCTTTTAATAGTTTTGAAGTAGTGCTGAAGTCCAACTAAAGATAAGTATCTTCGATTGTGCTAAAGTGGAACTATTGCAAGTATACTTCTGGTACACTTTAAATATCTTACATTTAAAGACTGATTATTATACAGAGATCATACAATCCTTAATAATAGCGATATTAAAACACATTTTAGGCATTATATTAAGAAATGTGTGTTGTGCAAGCAAATAAATAAAGTTTAATTATAATTTTATATAATTAAATCTTAAGTGATATGCCAGTAAATATTTTAAAGTATTTTAATGTAGAATAATTAGTAAGAAATAAATGTATTTTAAATAAATTATGGCATAGGATTTTTTACTGGGGTTTTTAAGACCTATATTGCTTACTTATTGTCTCAGTTCACTCTCAATTTATTTGAGCTAATACAACATTATCTTTCCTTCAGGTGTCTTTTCCTTCTGTATGTTTGTCTGTATATCCTGCCATCTTACTAGCATCTGTCTCACAGGTTTCATTTACTCTGAGGTTTATCTTCCCTGCGTTGCTGTGGAATGTATATTAAGTACACACTGTAAATTGAGCTCATAGTCTCATCAGATGCATGTCTTTTTCTTTAGGCTTCCCTTGATCTTGCTACCCTCAGAGGAACAGAGCTTCTGAAGACTGAGGTACGGCCACAGTTTTTAAAACTCCTTGGTCTTATAGTGTCACTTTAGACCTTATATTAGCAGTACACTAATTTACGCTTTTCATGCATTAATCAACAATAGGGGTGTAACGGTACACAAACATGACAGTTCGGTACGTACCTCAATTTTGATGTCACAGTTAAATATTCATTTATTGGTTTGTATTTTTTGTATTAAACAGTGGTTTACTGAACAAGTTGCTCTTCCTTTAAAATCAGTGATAAAAATCTACCTCCGCTTATGCTTTAAACTATACAGAGCCTTTTTACATTACTATAAAATTACAATTAACAACAGAGTCCAAACTTAAATTTAATTTCTACTTATTTTTAAATATAATAATCCACACTTAACCATTAAAAATTGTATGCAAACATGTACTGTATATTGCATATTTTAATTTTTTTTTAAATTAATCAATAAATTATAACATTCCCATTTGTTGTTGAAATATATTCAACAACAAATACACACAACAACACAGTGGTTGTCATAACTTTCATAACAGATTAATTTAAACATACATTAAATAATAAAGACATCACTAACAGGTAAACTAAAATATAAGAAGAATATAGTCTAATATTTAGCAAAATGATTTTTTCTAGACTTTATTTCTCTAGCGAACTAACAAGTGGACACTGATGACTTGCCTGAGGTAAACCAAATGCCGTGTGACATTTTGTTTAGAAGCTGCTTTATTGATGTCTTTCCACAGTTGAAACACTGATTAAGCGATTGCATGAGGCATGAGATGTTCATGCATGTTTATTTCGCATGAAAACTAGAAGTAAAGAGGAAGGAATGATTGCCTACACTCACGCTTCGCTCTGAAACGTCCCAGAAGCGGCTCTCCGAGGCATTTATACAGCGATCTGTCATGCCACATCAAAGTCTATTAAAACTCCATTTATTGTTTGAATTTCCTGAGAAAAAAATGCTGTACACATGCGTACCGGACAGAAAAACGCTTACCAAAATTTTTTGGTACGAATATGCGTACCATTACACCACTAATAAACAATATTGATGTTTGCAAGACCTCTAAAATCGCAAGTGGCCACTTTATGAGGTTTGTTTTAATACTAGTTAATCTGTCTTTTCGGATATCCCAACCCATTCACCTGAGATGGGAGTTAATGTATTAAGCTGGAATTTAAAAAGCATTCTCTGTTTAATTCTGAATGGCACATAACCCTAGAGGGTAGATGGCTTGCTTAATTGTGACCCTGGACCACAAATCCAGTAATAAGGGTCAGTTTTTTTGAAACTGAGATTTATACACCCAAAAGCCGAATAAATAAACTTTCCATTGATGTATGGTTTGTTAGGATAGGACAATACTTGGCGGAGATACAACTATTTGAAAATCTGAAATTTGAGGGTGCAAAAAAAAAAATATGGAGAAAATTGCCTTTAAAGTTGTCCAAATGAAGTTCTTAGCAATGCACATTACTGATCAAAAATTAGATTTTGATATATTTATGGTAGCAAATTTACAAAATATCTTCATGGAACATGAGCTTTACTTCATATCCTAATGATGTTTGGCATAAAAGAAAAATCGATAATTTTAACCCATACAATGCATTTTTGGCCATTGCTACAAATGTAGTAGTCAACATTTGAAGTGGATCAAAACCTTTCATCAAAGTTGTCCTAAAACCAAAACAATAACCGTTCTTGTCTTAGGACAACTTTGATGAACATTTTTGATCCACTTCAGATGTTGACTACTGTACACCCATGCTACTTATGACTGGTTTTGTGATCCAGGGCAGTGGTGGACGAAGTACACAAGTTGAGTACTTGAGTAAAAGTACAGATACGTATAATAATATATTACTCCAGTAAAAGTAAAAGTGCTCCTCTTTCAATTTTACTCGAGTGAAAGTACAAAAGTACCCGATTTTTTATGTACTTAAGTAAAAAAGTACTGATAGATTAATTTTGCAATTTTAAATAGGCTACTTAATTGAATTTTATATTAGCACATATTTTTTTATAATATAATTTTATAATCCTACTGCTAAAAAAAACCTGGGATTTTCCCAAAAAATAAATTTTTGTTGTTGATATGGACTATGTTGACGAGAGTGATATAGTAATATTCAATGTGCAGCTTACACTGCAATGTACCTGAGACAAAACAGATTTGACAATCATATTTTCAACAGTAAGAAAAAAAAAGTGTTTTAAAGCTTGTTTTGCATAACGTCACAGTTATATATGACATGACAATAAGGCCTGAAGTTAGCAAGAACATTTTAAGGAAATATTTACATAATGATTATTTCCTTTCCTTTGATAATTACTGTAGTTACCATGATCTGAACATCACATCCTTTCTTTTTCCCTTGGATGTAATCTATCTAGGTGGTTGAATAAAAATATGTGGACTTTATATCTAAAAATGATCTCAACTTAGCACCAGCAACCTGCTAGACAGTTAGCATCAGCTAACAATATTTACTTATTTTCAGTATAGTTGAATAAACATTATATCTGTCTACTCCAGCTGATCCAAACAATATAAACATTTATACTGTTGCTAAACAATATAAAAACAGACGTCACGTAGGGCTAGCATTTTAATAGAACTGCTAACGTTACATCAGCAAGGAATATGAATGTGCATGAGTTATTTTATTTAAGCTGTTATTAAAATTTTTCGTTTTTGATGCGTCTGAATTCAAGCATTTCAGTGCGCTTAAACAGATCACCTTTTACAGCAGATGTAATTCATAAACAACGGACAGCTTTGACCTAAATATGATTTTCAGTTATAAAAATTAATACGAAAATTCGACCTTGGTAACTTACTTTTCGCAGCATCGGTCGCGCGCACACAAGATCTCCCAGTTTTTACTTGTGAATTCATTTGACTGGAGTCTCGCTCTAAACGGATCGCTTGAATCAATGAGTTGTCGACTCGAGAACAGCTGCAATCGGATCATTCCAATTCGTGAATGAATCGTTTGGTGCGATTGGCGAATCAGTTTAACAGGTTCATTGAAAAGAATCAGTTTGTTCATGAATCAGACACCGCTTGTGCGGTCTCAGAGCACGTGATATTTTATAAGGAGTAACGATATGTTTATGAAATGTAGTGAAGTAAAAAGTACGATCTTACGCTTTGGAATGTAGTGAAGTAAAAGTGAAAGTTACTCAAAATAAAACTACTCCAGTAAAGTAAAGATACTTGAAAAATGTACTTAAGTACAGTAACGAATTACAACTACTTCGTTACTGCCCACCACTGATCCAGGGTCACAGTTTTACAAGGATGAGAACAAGTCTGTAAAGGATAGATGTACAGTGTGTTCAATTGCTTATATTGTTGTTCTTGCTGTTAATTGTTTAGCCAATGAAGCATTTAAAATCCGCCTTCTGAATTAATTTACAGTGGACTAAAAAAAGCTGACAAGGAAATTAGATGTGTATGCCTTTTGTCTTCTGTGGACAACATAATTTCTTGTTTTTTGTCCATACAACTAAAGTCCAGCCCAGTACTTTCAACCAGTTTTTAAAAATCCTTCTTTTGTGTTCAGAAGAAAGAACATCATGCACTTTTGCAATGACACGAGGGTGAGTAAATGATCATAGAATTGAAAAGACTAATTCTCTCCCTTACAACCTTGTTGTAATTTATCTCAAGGGAAATATGGTGCCTGCCCTCAAGCAAAATGTAAACAAGTCCATAAAGCCGTGCTAAAGTCTGCAGTGTGTTTGGTAACACACAACTGGCACACAGGGCTATATCTTCCCAAGGACCCTGATCTCCTATCCTACCTCACAATAGCCTATCCATAGCAGTCTTGCAGACACATCTGACTGTGTAATGTATTGACAGTTGAGCAGTCTGCATTAAGTGCATACATTGAACGTGCACGTCTGTCAAGGGAGGGGGGTTATTTAGGAGCAGGATCAATAGAAGGTTAAATGACCGGCCCCTCTTCAGCACTACAGGCCCAGCGAGAGCAAGAGGGAGTCGCTCTTCCGAACTCTCCCCCTCCTTCTCTCTTTTCCTACCGCTTCTGCAGCCATCACACATACTCCGCTTAGTTAGCCTGGGAAAAAGAGCCCCAAACCCCGATCAATAACTTTGGTCTTGTCTGCCTAATTGCTCATTGGTTGACATTGGCACCCGGCTATATGTAAGTGCATGTTCCTGGAGTGATTCACTCTTCCCTTCCCTCTCTCTCTCCACCTCCCTCTCTTTACTCTCAAAAACACCTCACGCCCTCCGTTCCTTCCTCTTCGCCACGTTTGGGATGGGAAACCCGAACCGCAGTTGTCACGTCGGGACGCGAGCATCCAAAGGCTCCGGCAAGACCTGCTCCTCTCTCATCAGGCCCGTGACGCCCAGAGCGTTCAGGTAAATAAGCTCCGCTAATGACCATTAGGCAGATAAGACTCGCTCTCGCTCTCTCGCGCGCCTGTTATGCAGATCCGCGACAGGAAATTACCTTTTTTTCTCCTTCTTCTTCTTCTCTCCTCCCACACACACCCCCGCGTCGATGATTACCATCCCTTCAAGTCTTAAGTGTGGAGTGTTTGCATAGCACTCTGATTATTCTCACGGCATTCTCCTGCATGAATAAACAAATGCATGAGGGCGCATATCACGCATCCGCCAATGCATATGGCTACACGTTCTTTGTGTATGGAAATATCATTTGGGTTCGTTTCAGCGGGACGATAACGTCCGAAATACGTGTTGATTATGGCAGCGCTATTTGCATTTCATTTAACGTCGAGCGCTAAGGCGACACTGCCCCTCTCTCTGGATTCAAATGCGATATTGATCAGTCAGTCTCGGGAGCTCAAATCAAAACAATGATGTCGTTCCTGAGCGCCACATGCATTTTAACCTCAGTTTTTACGTATAAACAAACAATTATGGTCACTAATCGGATGCGTGATCCATTTTCCAACCCTCCATTTGCCATAAGAAGCATTTTGCTATTCCTTTCGGCTTTTTTTTCCAGTTGTAGTGTGCTAATGTCATGATTTAAATGAAGTATTGATCAGTTTAGGAGGGGAGAATGGAGAGAGAGCGCAATTGTAAGGCAAAGAAAGAGCAGGGTTATCGGCTTGCATCACACACCGAAAAGCAGAGCAAAAGGATGAGCTGGGGTTTTAGGATTAAAGGGAAACGATTCTTTCTTCCCTCATCGTTTTAGTCCACAATCTGGCAGGAATTTGAGCGTTCGCTATGCCAACAGACGGATGGGAAGACAAGGCAAGGCTTGAAGTGCTTGTCACCAGACCACAATCAATGGGTAAGGCGAGGGGCGACCGTTTGATTTAGGTGACTTAGGCGAATTTGTGGATTACTCTTGGGCCTCTAATGAGCGAGGCTGATTAATTGATCGTCGGCGGTGAGTCCCCAGGCCTCCATTTTGGATATGCAACTGTCATCGTGCGACGATTTGAAATGCAGAAGAGGATGCTCGATCGTGTCGGACTGGACCGGAACCAGGGGTCTGCCAAACCTCCTCCTCCTCTCTCTTTTTCTCGATTCCCATCTTCCCCTCCTCTCCGTTCTCTTTAGCAGGTGCTAATTACAATATTAATTATTTATTTTTAATGTGACGTGGCAGGCCTTGCTTTAATGATTTGAAAAAAAAAAAAATCAGAGAATACTTTTTTCTTTCAAAAAGCGGATTGACATGGTGCAATAGTAGCGCAAACTGCATGTGAATGTAACCGAAAATCGCAAAGATCCGTCTGCAGATGTGTTGCTTGTTCTCTCGCTCTTTCTGTCGAACAATGAGCTGCGATTTCGCATTTGGTTAAGAAGCATTGATTTTTGCTTCTGCATTCAGTGCAGGGCTGCCCTAGCCTGTCTAGAGTGTCAGGGTGTATGTGAGGGGTCCTAGAACCGCTTGTTGGGGCTACAATGAGGGCCAGACGAACGCCGGTTCCTCTTTGCCGGAGCTCTAGTCATGGTGGGTTCTGCGAAACGAGCAGGCGAGCGGAGAAACAGGCTCTTTGTAGTGGATTGATTTTCTCTTCCTCTGCGCCCTGCCCTCTATTGTGGTTGGATAGCTGGACGTCCAAGAGCAGAGACTGTGGGATCTGCAGAGAGAGCTGCAAGAAAGCCAGCAGGAGCTCCAGAAGGGACACGACCGCAACCAGCAGCTGCACAGGCAGCTACAAGATGCCAGGAAGCAAGATCAGGCTCAGGTAAAAGCTTCACGGCCAGGCCCAGGCTGCTCGGGCCCACTCACTCTCTCTCTTTCTCAATCTCAGTGCTTTTGTTCTGGGCTCTTTTTTGTGGCATACTTTGATCTCAGAACACTGCATTTGCAGTAATTTATGTATTTTTCTCTTTTTCTGAGAAGGATCATTTCGTATAAGAAGAATAATGGCTGTAATTATAAAGAATTGGCTTGTGCTGTTACACACCAAGTTTACCAAAAGGAAATGTTAGTCGAGGAGGATTTTGAAAAAAAGGCTTTGAGAGGGAAAAACATTAAAATGATCTCAATCTAAGATACTTTATGTAGCTTCTGTTGTTTTTCTACTTGATGATGTGGTGTATGCTGTAATGGCAATGGCTTGTAAGCTCTAGTTGCTACTTTGACGTGGATGGATGCTTTGGCAGAACAAATCTGTTGTTTTTAAGTACCAGATACACTTTTTATTTGTTTAGGTAGCTCTGCTAACCTTGCTATATTCCAGGTTTGTTTTAGAGAGTGCAGTGCATGTGTTGAGCAGCTGAACTTTCCCGGCTCGACTGAAGTGAGAGTTTACTTTGAGACAGGTGTTTCCCCCTCCCTTGTTGAGGTGAGGAGGGTCCTAGAATTTGTCCTGCCAGATGCCAGGGAACATGATCCCAAAGACATTTACTCTGGAAGGGAAAATGCAAATAGATGCTTAGAACATGTCACAAAACCCTACTAAAGTAGCTCTTTCAAACAAAGCTCAGGAAACTTTATGATCTAAGTTATGTTTCTATTAAGTATCCACCCTGTCTGACTTCTAAAATTCCTAAGGAGAATTAAAAACTGGACAGTTATACAATATAATCATTTGATATGGATGAGAAACATTTGAGTTTATGTTTGAACTCTTTCATTTTTGCAGACTTTTTTTTTGTCTTTGCAAATCTGGAGATCTCTTCTGAAACTCTTGAAAAGGACACATGGAGATGACAAAAATCTAAGAAGGTTAAAGCTGTATTCTTCATGTATTCTCATTTGGATATTGAATTGTGTGATTTTTCTTTCTTTTGGGCTGTAAAGTGTGCTATACATAATTTAAATGCATCTAACTAAACAAACAGTTTGTTGTATTAGGCACGTATCTGCAAGCTAGTGTTTGCTGCAATGAGACTCTGAGCCCTCCCCTCCCGGATGGGACTGCTGACCAATCAGAGCTCAGGCCAGTGCTGTCCGTCACCAGTGGCTGTGTCACCTGTCGCTAGGCGTCATGGCAGACTTGTTGGGGGAGCTCAACACTGATTGCTCAGAGAACAGATCTCACAGTGCCTTTGTTTACTAACACTCTCACAGTTAAGTTCACGGCCTGTTTACGCTCCAGCTGCAGTTTGTTTGTTATCATGAGGGGCACCTTTATCATCTCAGTGTTCACTGCTTTATAATCTTTTAAATCAGATTCATTGCTTTGTAAGCCTGCGTTTTGTGTGCAGTGTCATTTTCAGTTCTTAAGACACGAGCAAGAATAGAGGTAGTGCAAAAATATTTGTTGTTGTTTCTCTTTAGAAGATATATTTAAGTGTTAAGTGCTTTTTCTTCATGATTTGCTGATTGATACAGTAGTGCTGTTGCACTTTATACTGACACCTGTTGGTGTGGATGCAACATTATGTTTTTGATAACAAATGCTGTTTCAAATAAATATCATATTCATAGACATAGCTGATTCATTTATTGTGCAGATGACAGGTTTGATTACAGGGGAGCTATCTAAGTTTTATTTCAGTAACATTGAGAGTATTAAAAAATATTATTTTGAATTTTTTACTGTATATTTTCTATTTTATTTTCATTTTCGTGAAAGTTTTAGTTTTTGTTATTATTTTGTAAATGTCAATTTTATACTAATTTATACTTTTTTTAATTTTTTTTTTTACTAATTTTTATTTCAGTTTTAACTCAGGGTGTTAAACTAACAACAAGTTAAACTAAATAAAAATTAGATTTTTTCCCCGCATGGCAAGTTTTTTTTCTTTTTTATGTTTCATCCTGAGATTGAGTTTTATCATCTGGTAAAGACACGTGTTAGTGTTTACAATAAGGGTGTAACCATCTGTCTTGAACATTAGAGGGGACATTTTATCGAATGGATCTGAAAAGGATTCAAAGAAATATAAGGGGATAAGGAAAATAACAGAAGAACAGTGAAATAACTAGCATTTATTGTAATTAGTTTGAATTAATCAGAAAAAAGTGTGTTTTAAATTATGCACATATTCTCTCTTTATCATGTCCCTAATATAGCAAAAATAGTTTTATTCATATTTCCTGTCGTGTTGTATTCAGTTAATAAATACATTAATTATGCAAATGATAGCCTAAATGTACAATTGAAAATTGATAAATTTGAAGGGAAAAGTATGCATCACTGGATATTACTGTCATTTGCATATAGGGATAGTTTACCCAAAAATTAAAATTGTGTCAATTAATTATTCATCCTCATGTCATTCCCATAAGACCTTTGTTCATCTTCGGAACACAAATTAAGATACTTCTGATGAAATCCAAGAGCTTTCTGACCCTGCATAGACAGTGACGCAGCTACCACGTTCAAGGCCCAGAACAGTAGTAAGGACATAGTTAAAATAGTCCTTGAGTAGTCCATGTGACATCAGTGGTTCAACCTTAATATTATGACGCTACGAGAATACTTTTTGTGTGCAAAGAAAACAAAAATAACAACTTTATATAACAATTTCTTCTCTTCCGTGTCAGTCACGAGAGTACCATGACGCATGCATGTGGAGCTGCTGATGCAGGAGCTGGCGTTCTGACGTAGAACCCGGATGCACTGCACCTTGTTTACAAGCAGAGAACGACACATGCTGTACATAAAACAGTCTTTGTAAACATTTCGACAGAGACTTGCCATTTTTTGCCCAGCCTTACTTATTTGAACTAGAATATACAGACAAAGAACTAAGAGAGATGGACATCCAGACGCGTCAGTAGCAACACACCTATGCTTCGTGGTGCTGTCGTGAACACACGTCGAAGACTGACACGGAAGAGAAGAAATTGTTGAATAAAGTCATTATTTTTGTTTTCTTTGTGCACAAGAAGTATTCTCATAGCTTCAGAAAATTACAGTTGAACCATTGATGTCACATGAACTGTTTAAATGATGTCCTTACTACCTTTCTGGGCCTTGAAGTTTCAGTTGTGTTGCTGTCTATGCAAGGTCAGAAAGCTCTCAGATCAAAAAAATAGCTGGTAACACTTAAGAGTAGAGAACACATATAAACTATTAACTAAGAGTTTTCCCTCAATAAACTCCTAATTTGCTGCTTATTAATAGTTAGTAAGGTAATTGTTAAGTTTAGGGTATTGGGTCGTGTTAAAGGAGAAGTTCACTTCCAGAACAAAAATTTACAGAAAATGTGCTCACCCCGTTCAGTCGTAAAGAAATTATGTTTTTTGAGGTGAACATTTCAGGAATTATTTCCATATAGTGGATTTCCATGGTGGCTGCGAGTTTGAACATCTAAAATGCAGTTTCAGTGCAGCCTCAAAGGGCTCTAAACGATCCCAGCCGAGGAATAAGGGTCTTATCTAGTGAAACGATCTGCCATTTTCTAAAAAAAATAAAATAAAAATGTATATACTTTTTAACCTTAAATGCTCATCTTGTCTAGCTCTGCGATGCGCATGTGTACTCTGTGTAATCTGGGTCAATACAGTTAGGCTAGGTTGAAAAAACTCCCGTCTCATTTTCTTGTCCAACTTCAAAAAGTCCCACACTGCAGTTTCACCTTTTTTTGTAAAGGGTGTTTGACATTCTTTGCATGTTCACTTTGTAAACACTGGGTCAGTACCCTAACAGTATTGAACAGAAATGCACAGAGTACGCATGTGCATGGCAGAGCAAGACAAGATGAGCATTTGAGGTTAAAAAGTATATACATTTTTATTTTCTTTAGTAAATGACTGATCGTTTCACTAGATAAGACCCTTATTCCTAATTTACAGCCCTTTGAAGCTGCATTTAAACTACATTTTGGATGTTCAAACTCGTGGGGACCATTGAAGTCCACTATATTGACATAATTCCTGTAATGTTTTCCTCAAAAAACATACATTTCTTTACGACTGAAGAAAGAAAGGCATGAACATCTTGGATTACAACTGGGTGATTACATTATCTGCAAATTTTTGTTCTGGAAGTAAACTTATCCTTTTTGGGTCTAGAATATGATCATGTAAAATAAGGCATTAGTATGTGCCTAATAAGAACTAATAAACAGCCAGTTAGTAATGTGCATGCTAATAAGTAACTAATTAACAGTGAGAATTAGTGTTCCAAAGTTGAACAAAGGTCTTACGGGTTTGGAACAACATAAACAGTTAAACATTAACATTATAAATGTTTAAGTACTTACATCTTACCTTACACTCACTCTTTCACTTAAAGGAGAAGTCCACTTCCAAAAACAAAGATTCACATATAATGTACTCACCCCCATGTCATCCAAGATGTTCGTGTCTTTCTTTCTTCAGTCATAAAGAAATTTGAGGAAAACATTTCAGCATTTTTCTCCATATAATGGACTGCTATGGTGCCCCAATTTTGAACTTCCAAAATGCAGTTTAAATGCGGCTTCAAACGATCCCCAATGTGGCTGTAAACGATCCCAGCCGAGAAAGAAGGGTCTTATCAAGCGTAATGATTGGTTATTTTCATAAAAATAATAACATTTTTATACTTTTTAATCTCAAACGCTCATCTTGTCTTACTCTGCCTGGACTGTTTTTTTCTGGTTCATGACAGTTAGGGTATGTCGAAAAACTCCCATCTCATGTTCTCCCTTGACTTCAAATCGTCCTATATTGCTGTTTTACCTTTTTGGTTAAGAGTGTTTGATCTTCTTTGCATGTTCACTTTGCAAAGACTGGGTCGGTACTTCTGCAGTGATGTAGGATGATTTTGAAATCATTTTTGAAGTTGAGGGAGAAAATACGTTCTGAGTTTTTTGACATACCCTAACTGTCTTGAGTCAGAATACACAGAGTTCACCTAGAGCAAAGCAAGACGAGCGTTTGAGAATAAAAAGTATTTAAATAGTATTTTTTAAAATGAAAATAAGAGCTCATTTCGCTAGATAAAACCCTTCTTCCTCGGCTGGGATCGTTTACAAACGCATTTGGGATCGTTTGAAGCCGCATTTAAACTGAATTTTGGAAGTTCAAAATCTGAGCACCATATCAGTCCATTATATGAAGAAAAATACTGAAATGTTTTCCTCAAAAAACATATTTACTTTACGACTGAAGAAAGAAAGACATGAACATCTTGGATGACATGGGGGTGAGTACATTGTATGTGAATCTTTGTTTTGGAAGTGGACTTCTCCTTTAGGTGGCACCCTGGAATTCAAGTTCAGGTTTTAATAAAAGTAAAGCCCTCCTTCTTTGATTTGATTGGCTATCTAAATCATTTTGACATTGATGAGCACTGTTAGACCCCTGAGGCACTCATATTTAATTACTGGTGATTATAGACCTGGTTTAATCTGCATTGTGGTTATGTGCATTTTTTCCACTTATAATGTTGTTGATATAAACAAATCTTAACATATTTATTATTATTGTTGCAATTTATCTATTAGGATTTTTTTAAGCTATGTTCTTGAAACATAGCTTACCTGAAAAGGATGTTAATACCAGGCATAAATGAAGCTGTACTCTAATCATGTATGAAGACCACCATGAGTGGGCGACCCACTCTGTGTGGAATAACACAGCACTGTCTTTAACTCATATGTGTGCACATGATCTGTCAAAACTTTTTATTGCTTTAGCTGTGATAAAATGCTTTGTACACTATAGGAGAGCTATATGAAGTGCGTCTGCTCTCTTGTAGCTCTTGGATGTGAAAGGGAATCTGGTGAAGCTGCAGGTGGAGAATGAAGCACTACTGGAAATCAAACGACACCAGGCCACTGAGGTACTGCTGTTGATGACAAATGTTATCTAAAAATGTATTTATACTCTCATTTTATATTTTGACACGTAAGCTTAGCCAACGATTTTGGTCTGTCATAATGAAGGCTGGTGCTGCACTTGTAAGGCTAGTAAATGGCTTAGGATGTTACTAAGATAGCCACAAAGTGAACTTAAAGGCCACATTGCTTAAAGGAACTTGGCACCAAGTTTTTTCTTTAATTTAGTGTTTACCATGAGCATAACGTAAAATTAGAAGTATAACCCTGTGCCACACAAAATACTTTGATATTGGGTGCAACACATCTCGTACTTTTCATATAGTCCGAGATCTTTTAAGTTTGTTTGTGCAGCGGTGTTGTGTGTATGTGTTCGCGCTCTCTCTCCCTCATTAACCTGTATGGCCGTGGATCTGAGCTCTAGCAGATGTCTCTCTCTAGGGGGCTGGGTTTTATATTGGAGTTATACATAGCCATGGCTGAGGGGCTGCTGAGAAAAGGTCAGGCCTTAGTGAGCGAGTCTGATTATAGCTGGGAAATAAGTGCTCCACGGGGCTGATTGCAAGGAGGTCACCTCCACCAAGGGTCAGATTGAATGAGTGTGTCTGTGTGCGCCCTTGGAAGGAAGCTTCAATTGCATTAAGATTCTCATGTCTGGCGCCGCCCTGTAGGTGGACAGAGTCACTGCGGAGCTTAGTTCGGTTCAGGCCACGGCAGAGCAAAAGAGCAAAGAGGCCCAAGAAGCTAGAAAGAAATGCCACGAACTGGAGGATGAGCTGTCTGTCGTCCGAGCCCAGCTGAGCCAGTGCCGGAAAGGGACTCAAGATGCCACGGTGAGATTTGATAGTTCACAATTCACATCATTGATACTAAAATACAGTGCGATTGTGCAGTGATTCTGTCAGCTGGTATTACCATGGTACTGAATTATGAATATTTACACACCACAATATCTACGTGGTATTCCAAGGTACTTCAGATAATACCATTCATATAATTTGTGGCCCTGGGCCACAAAACAGTCATAAGCGTCAATTTTGTGAAAGCTGAATAAATAAGCTTTCCACTGATGTATGGTTTGTTAGGATCGGACAATATTTGGCAGAGATACAACTATTTGAAAATCTGGAATCTAAAGGTGCAAAAATATCAAAATATTGTGAAAATCACCTTTAAAGGTCAAATAAAGTTCTTAGCAATGCATATCCCTAATCAAAAATTAAGTTTTGATATATTTACTGTAGGAAATTTGCTAAATATTTTCATGGAACATGATCTTTACTGAATATCCTAGTGATTTTTGGCATAAAAGAAAAATCTATGATTTTGACCCATACAGTGTATTGTTGGCTATTGCTACAAATACACCTGTGCTACTTATGACTGGTTTTGTGGTCCAGGCTAACATTTATTATAGCGTGGAATCAGAGGAAGACTGTGAGGGTTTAGGGTGTGATTTGGGACAGGGCCTCTGTCATCCATATACCATCTGCTGCTTGTTCGTATTCTCTGACCTCTCTGTAATGTCACATGGTCTGGGAGTCATTACTGCGGTTAATGCTATTCTGTTTATCCAGTTGACCCTTACTCATTTTACTGAGCTGTCTTAAGCAATTTTACAGGCTTAAGATTTTTGGAATGGTTAGTTTTTACCGTGAACGTGCATTATACTGACAGATGTTTAGGACAGAGGAACTTGTTAAAGAAGAAAGTAGAAATATCATGGCTGATTACAACTTGCCAGAATACTGTCTATTCTGGTTTAGTTGTTTAATTTAATTATTTTTAATTTAATTTAATTTAATTTAATTTAATTTAGTTTCATTTCATTTCATTTCATTTCATTTCATTTCATTTCGTTCTATGCCACTTTCACAATTAATAAATAAATAAACAAATAAATAAATAAATAGTAATACTAATAATAATACATTAAATGTTAATAATTAAATTTAATATTTAAATAATGTTTGTGTACTTTAAACTTTGTACTTTACATTTTTTGTACTTTTTTATTTTTATATTTTATTTTATTATTTAATTTAATTGTATTTTATTTTCATGCCTCTTTGACAATAAATACTACTATTACTACTACTACTCCTACTACTAGGAATACATTAAACATTAATAATTAATGTAATTTAATAATAAATATTTTTGTACGTTGAACTTTTTGTACTTTATTTTTTAATTTAATTTAATTTAATTTAATTTATTATTTTACTTTCATGCCACTTTGACAATAAATAATAATAATAATGATAATAATAATAATAATAATAATAATGCATTATACATTAATAATTAATTTAATTTAATATTAAATATTTTTTCTGCACTTTAAACTTTTTACTGTATATTTTTTGTACTTTTTAAGTTTATTTAATTTATTGTATTTTAATTGTATTGTATTGTATTTTATTTTCATGCCACTATTTATGACAATAAATACTATTACTACTACTACTAGTAGTAATACATTAAACATTAATAATTAATTTAATTTAATAATAAATATTTTTTTATTTTATATTCTTTTGTTGTTGTTTGTTGTTGTTGTTATTTCATTTATTTATTTATTTATTTTTGTGTTGTCTTTCAGTTATATAATTAAAAAAAAAAAATACACATGAAATTGTGTGTGATAGAAAGTTTTTGATCTCCCTGTCAGATTATCAACGAGAGCTCATGGGTTCTATATTCTTATTCTTTGTGTTTTATGATTATCTATTGTTCATGATCTGGAACTTTAATGAAATTTCCTCTATTGAGAAGCTTCTAAACATAGTATTTTGCAGCATTACCTGCAAAGCCTCACCTAGAATCAGACATGGCAGACATGGCATGAAAATGTCTAAAAGGAGCCATAGAAGTGGTCCTTTACTCTATATTTCAAATCATCTGAAGCTTTATGATGAGGAACAAACTGAAATTCTCAGTCCATTATTGTACTCCAGTTTCATACTTCCACATATTTAAATATATTGTCTCAACAGAGTGAAAGGCTTCTAGTGAGTGGCAAATCTGTTCCTCACACAAATCTATCATATGACTTCATTTATAGCATATAAGTCATATGGGCTACTTTATTGTGCTTTTTGTCTTTTTTTGGAAATAAGTCATAGAGTTTGTAACAGCATGAGGGTGAGTAAATAAGAGAATTTTCATTTTTGGCTGAACTATTGCTTTTAAAATCATTATGTCTCCATTGCACAGCTGGACAATTTTGCCTTTTGAAAGACCTTCATATCCGAGGTTAAAATAAGCCCCCGGCACAAGCCTGTCTGCCCACAGATCACACACTTCCTCACTTCTAACGGTCCCGATTTTCACAGAAATGAAGCGGCGTTCGTTATTGAAACTGTGGTCGCATTATTACTCACCGGTGACTCTGTGAGTGTGTACGTGTCTGTCTTGTGTGTTTTAATGACGCATACATCCTTTATCTGCAGCCTGCACTTAATCCCAGCACTGCTGGCTCAGGAACAGATTACTGACAGCAGATGTGATGAGAGCAGAGCAGGGGAACCCGACACACACACACACATACGCTCACACACACCTCCGCTTCTCATTATGACAGAACAGTGCAGCCATTTTCTCACTGCTCTGTTTGTTCTGAGCTACCATCTTTGCTCTGGTTATTGTCTCCTTCTCAAAACATTTCTGTGTTTGATGGTAAACATTTGTGATGTGAATTTCATGATCTTTGTGCCTGTGTGTTCACAGGCTGAGCAGATCCAGCGGCTGGAGGAGGAAGTGTCCAGGCTGAAATCTCAGCATAGTTCAGTCAGTCAGCAGGTAACTGTCTTTACTGCCACACACTCTTATTTCTGTTGTTTTGTCCCATCACACATCTCCTAGTGTTACCCTCTCAACAGAACTGTCAACTGAACTTTTTTTTTGTTTTATTTTTGGTCTTGGGCTAATTAAATATTCAAAGACAATCAAGAGATGGACAGGGCTTAGATCAGTCACTTTAAAAAACATCATATACTCTTGGCAATGCCCTTAAGCAGCTATTTTGTATCTAGAAATGTTAGCTAAGTTTATATTTCAATAACAGTAATCAAATTGAATCAGATGTAAACAAATTTGTAATGTAAGCTTCTTTATACAGATGGTAATGTGTTCTTGCTTTCATTAAAGCAGAAAATGAGTTTTACACAAACTTGTGAAGTTTTTTTTAGCTGGATTGCTGCTGCCGTTGAAGAAAAACGGTTTCTAGTACCAAGGTTATTAGTTTTAGTAAACTAAAACCATTAAACATTTTTGTTTTTTAAAACATGTTTCATTTTCATTTAATTTAACTTAAAATAGTAAAATAACTAAAACTGTATTAAAATAGCACTATCTAGTAATCTCAAACTGTAATGAAATATAGCTAAAAATAATGCCAAAAAAAAGATCTTTGGACCACATTATGTGTCAGATCACCAAAAACATTGTTTAAATTATTTATTTATTTTTTGGTCCAGCAATTGGACACATGCTTATGTAATATGTTTCTGTGCATGTAATTTAAGTCACAAAAAAGTAAAGTTAATAAAATAATTAAACACGTACTAAAAAATCAATAAATAATTTTATATTTTATTGGTTTACCTGTGTCAGGTGACCGTTAACTAACATCAGAGAGCTGAGAACATGAGAATTTGTTGTTGAATTATTTACAATATTTAAAATCTTAGGCAGTGCTTTAAATAAATATTTTTTGCAAAAGGGGTTTAACTGAAATTTTCTGATGGAAATTCGAAGTGCAGATCCATGCACGTTTAATGGCTAATATTGGCTACAACCCATTGCACTTTTGAGGAGAATTCAAGTCAGAACTACAGACATGCATAAAAAATGTTTAAAAACTACAACATTGCAGACTCACAGGTTAGGTAAAGAGATTTAGATAAAGAAATTTGAGTGATTAATAATCAATAATTAATTTCATCTGCAACAACATCGTGAAAGATGTGTGGCCAGTAACTTCTAAATGCGTCATGCAAAAAAAAAAAAAAATAGTGCAGTTAGTGCAGTTATGACATGCTAGTATGTTCCAAAATCTACTTTTTCTTCAGTACGTGCTTTCAGTATGTACCTTAAAATTAACAATAACTACAATAATATAAAATATTTATATTAATATTTATATAACATATTTATGACATTTTATTTTAGCTATTAGCCACTTTTATTTAGAAATATTAATACTATAAATATTTAAAAGTATACTGCAAAAACATTTATCTGTTATGTACTTAATAAAAATACTCTGCAATTGTACTTTTACTATAGTAAATTGGTATATTTAATGTCTGCTAAACTGGAACAGCTAATTTTGAACTTTAATTGTGCGGAAGTAGTGCTGAAGTCCAACTAAAGATTTACTTAGTATATACTAAGTATTTGATTGTGCTAAAGTGGAATGTGAAAACACATTTTAGGCTTAATAATAAGAAATGTGCATTGTGCACGAGTAGTACTCCGTATAAAGTTTAATTACATTTTTATATCAGTAAGTCTTGAGTGATATGTCAGTAAATATGTTAATAGACTTCAACTACACTTAGTATAAAATAAATGCATTTTAGGCAGGGAAACATGAACAGTTTCATGTGACATGATATTTGGAAATCAGGTGATTGGCTTAAAACGTTCTATATTCCAAATGTGGCAGATTTTAAATCATGTCATTCAGGGTGGAAGTACTGCCAGAATCGACCCTGCATTTCCCACATGAGCAACAAGGCTCAAGCCTTACCCACTAAGCCACAGTTCCAGCTGTCTTTTAACTCCTAACACTACTCAAACTCAGTCTCTAACACCTAAATCAAGATCTCTGCCACATGACGCCATGACATTTCTTTCTTTCTTTTTCTCCTTGCTCTCAAGTCTTTGATTCTTTGCGTCTCTCCGGTTGTGTCTTCGTAACCGTCCGTCCTCTTGGGGAAGCAGTGGGGACGGCTGGCCACTTGAGCCCTCGTGGAGGTTAATGGTGACTCGGGCTCCAGGTGGGAGTAATCAGCTGTGTGCAGTCCAGCGGGGGTCAGCGGGTACCAGCGCTCCCTCCCGGAGCCCCTCTCGCTCCCCTCCCTCGCCCCCCCTCCTTCCTCCGGCGGAGGAGTGTTAGGGCCCGGAGAGTGCCGAATGATTGCTAATAAAACATTTGATTGAGAGGAGAGCGGAGTGCCAACCATAAACAGGCTGGATTCTGCCCTTTAATTTCACCATCTCCAGAGAATTGCTTTTGCTGTGCCGCAGAGCGAGGCTTATACACAAACAGTTAGTTGTCTAGCCTAGAACCGAAGATCTAATTTTGCGCGCGCGAGCGTGTGTGCGTGCGCACGTTCGGGTGTTTGTCTATTTTGTGTTCCTGGGGACAAAAACTAAGGGCTTTTCATTTTAAATTCTCACTGCTGTAGATGCTGCCTCGACGCTGATAAGAAACAATCATTTCATACTGCTGAGAAAATTGGCCGTAGTGCGGCTAAGATGGCAACAGCCTTGCGCCGAACACGTCGGATTCTAATTTGCTTTTTCTGTCAGGTTGAATCGTGTAGCTGAGGTGTGTGCGCGTGCATGTCGCTGGCTGCATGTAGATGCTGTATTAATGCATCGTATGATTTACTAAATGCATTTTTTGCTGCATTCCCCCAGTATATAATCACCACGTTCCCCTGAAACGTTCACAACAACAACAACTCAGGATTTCAGAATTTCTGCATAAAACACACGCTTGCTTGTGCATGTGTGTGTGTGTTGGGCTCAGATGAAAGGTTAACGCAGGAGCATATATCAGACACTGGCGTGCAGTAATAAAGGGCCGGCTATAGAGCTGCTTCTCTCCTTCTGGGAACTGCGCGCATTTTTATAACCTCACTGACAGCAAGATAAAGTGCTCGTCCAATTAGAAAAATATTTGGGCGCATACCTTCCTGCGAGAGTCCCTGGCTTTTTTATTCTCAAACCCATTTTATATGGAATCTCGGGTATTTTGGTTTGTTTTTTGCTCCATGAATGCGACACGTGTGTTTTTGCCCTCGCAGCGTGTGTGCCGCGTTTCTCGCTTTAGAGGAGAGCGATCGCACGCATCCGATTTTTGTAAGGGCTACAGTTGCAGACATTGCAACGCCTGCGCCCTGATTAATTCTTAACCCTCGTCCGTATTCTTTCCTCCTTCTTTTAAGAATAGATGTATTTTGGGGGGCTTTTCTTACAGAGTGCATTAAAATTAAATTCTCTCTTGTTGTTGTGAAAGAGGCGCACGTTAAAAATAATTGGATGAGGGAGAGAACAAAGGGCTGCCTCTCCCTTGCGCGGCTGCATGGCCCAGCGAGGCGTTAATGCCGCGCCCGCCGCATTGTTCGGCTGTCTGCAGCCATCTCCCCAGCCAGACACTCAGCGCTGCTCAAGTCACTTTTAATGTCTGATAATCAAGGTGAATTTTCAAAAAGCTGCCATTTTCAAATGATGGTGTATATATTATGTGGAGATGGGGATTTTGAGAGAGGGGAGGGGGGCCGCCGGTGGGCGGCAGACGGGATGAGGGCCATGCACAGTGAAAGAGAGACACCTACTGGTTGTGGGTGGAACTGCCGGGATGCTGTGCAGAGGGTTTGACCGTTGCATGACAGATGTGTGATTGGCTTGCGTGTAACCCGTGTAGCTTACGTGGAACGCGACGCTGGAACATGGCACTCCGAGAATTGCGGTTTCTTTATTAACTATATTGTTCATACTACAAATCAGTGAAAGACAGCCAGAAGGTATGAATATTGAATAAAACACCATAATAAGGACACTTCAAAAATTAGCAGTCACCTATAAATATACGATCTATACACCTTGTCAAATGAGTATATGCAGAAATCAGCTTATTTCTATTTGTAAATTTGTAAAATAAGCATTGTTTATTATTAGTTCATACCTAATGCATTATCCAGTGTTAATAAGCATTATTGTAAAGTGTTTAATTTAGTTAATTTAGCTCACAAACTCGTTCTTTTGGCTAATGCTTTGTGCTAGACTGATGTTTGCTTCTCAATGGTTTACACTTTTATTTGCCACTGACATGTGTCAGCTTTGCAGGCTCTTCAATTTACATTTTCTTTTGGGCAGCAAAGATGGAGCCAGCCATTCGCTGCCGTACATGAAGTAGCGCCACGCTTTTTTGGCGCCGGCTTCACGCATACAGCTAAAGCATTTTTATTTCAAAGAATGGAGCGATTTCTGGGACGCAAATTCTGGGAATTAGACTATTTCGTCATACCGGTGTTACTTTAGTGTAGATGATACTATAGTTTTGAGATATTATAGTTTGTATTCATATTTTGAATACATTTTTATTTTTTGTTTTCATGTTAATTTTAGTTAAAGGTTTAGTAACTTTGTGATTTGGAATTTTTTTTTTTTTTTTTTTCAGATTTACTAAAAATATTGCCTTGTCCATAAATGAATGAATGAATGAATGAATGAATGAATGAATAAGACCCTGGACCACAAAACCAATCACCAATAGCCAAAAATACATTGAATGGGTCAAAATTATGCCAAAAATCATTAGGATATTAAGTAAAGATCATGTTGCATGAAGATATTTTGTACATTTCCCACCATAAATATATCAAAACTGAATTTTTGGTTAGTAATATGCTTTGCTAAGAACTTAATTCGGACAATTTTAAAGGAAAATTTCTCAATATTTTAATTTTTAAAAACAGTTGTCATTAATGGTCATCAAAGCTTATTTATGCTGATCAGATTTATCAGATTATGATTATGAATAAATCTCAATTAAAAAAAAAAAATTACCCTTATGACTGGTTTTGTGGTCCAGGGTCACAAATAAATACATAAATGTATTTATTTTTCATTTCATGTTTATTTCAAATAACACATTTTATGATTTCATGACTTTATTTGTGAATGCTATAACCTGTTAATACAAGCATATTTGACCAATAGCATGCAAGCATTGGGTATAATCGACCAATTGTGGCATACAAGAAGGCGGGATCTACAGAGAACGGTAAAAGCAATGTTAATACGCATACATAGAATGTATGAAGATTGTAGAGAGCATTTCTATATCGATAACCTTAATAAAACCAATGCTGGTTTTTGTAAATGTACATCTTTAGTCATTCCTTACTGTGTTAAAGTCCCACATCATTGCCTTAGTGTGTAGCTACCAAGCTCTGTCTCGCTATACATCCTTTTTTTCTTTCTGCAGTGCTTCTGCATTCTCATTTTTCACCCCAGCGTGCACCACACCGAACGCTGCAATACATTACAGAGGTGAATGTATGCAGCACGTAGAACGTAATAAGTGTGTATTTATTTCCTCCAGACTGATTTACTCTCCCCTGGCTTAGAGGTGGGAGAGGAGAACAACCATCTGCAATGAGCTTGATGTATCAGATCGCACTGTTTTTTGTAGTACGATCCTTTTTATTACTACACTGTGACTGTTTTTGTTGTTTTTTGGCTTGTACGTGTATTTGTGCATCCTGTTTCAAGCAAAACTCTCTGTGGTGCTGGGCTGAGGGGACTGAATACAAAAATGGGATGGAAGCCTGAAATTGCCGCTGAGGTTTGTGAGGGCCATGACGCGACAGGGTCCAAATGCATTATCCTCTCCATAAGGCCTCAGCTAGTGATAAAGATGGAGAAAAAATACTCTTTTTTGCGTTCTTAGAAGAAAATGGACGAGTAAAAAGCCTTTGGTCCGGTGTGTCTGTTTTTGTCATTGATTATGAGAGCAGTGGGGTTTGTTTTAAGATGCCTGTCTTCAGTGAACTGACTTAATGCACCGGCAGAGCGGGGGAATGTGAACGAGGAGGACAGGAGCCTGCGTCTTCACTTCTCTTTCATGAAGAGGCCGCTGCGGACGTGACGCGCTTCCTGAGAAGGATCCTCGTCTCTGTGCGTGTTTGTGACTGCGAATGAGGACGAAAGTATCTTTGAGGCACACAAACATTTATAAACAGAGAGGGAGGCTTTTAATGGGTCACAATGCAGGGTTGTCAAGGGTATATGTGGCTTCAGTACGAGTGGATGTGACTCTGACCTGTTGATCGACTGTGCTGGTCTGAATCAACAAAAAAGGAAGTTGATGCTCATGTCATGTCCTTACTTGATGCAACCCGACAGGTTTCCAGCGGCAAGTCGTTAGTCCATCCTCACTGAAATGAAATTGCAAATCAGAACGAATATTGTTTTTAATATTTAGCTATGGTGCAGGATTATGGGTGGAAAAAACTAGTGGCATTCTGCATAAATTTAAATCATGTGACTGACAAAAAAGTAGTAATAATGCTTTATATTTGAGCTCCAACAGGGCTCTACGCTTAACTTAAAAAATTTAGGAGCACAGTCAACATTTCAGGAGCACCTTCTAATCAATAATCAAAAAATCTGATCAAAAATTTGCCTTCCCCTTACGAGGTGATATTTGACTCCATAAAGTAATTTACAGGAGAATTTAGTTTTTACCTTTGTAATGGCATTTTTCTAACTTTATTAAAAGTATGTCATCTTTTATGTCAAATTTTTTAAAAATTACATTTTGTAAGCTTTTTAAAATTTCAAATTAAAACAACAGATTACGAAAAAGTAGAATAAGAATGTTACCAATCAAATTAATTTGTACTACAGAGGTGGCACAGAACAGCACAAATGTCACTTGTAGGTGTATTTTCATGTTTAATGAGGCTCAGAGGTGGCATGAGTGCAATCAAATTCATAAATTCATGTTGAGATGAATATTTTAAATATAAAATTTGAAATATATAAATATTAAATGATTTAAATAACTGAAAAGATACTTTAAAAATGAAACTAAAACTGCCAGTAGGTGGCGGCAAGTCATTGATTTAATTACTGAATCATTCATTCATTTGATTTGTTCGAACGGCTGATTCATTCAGGAATAAAGCAAGTGTCTTTATGAATGGGAAATTGAATCATTGACTCACTAGATTCATTTAAAAATGCACATTCATTTATAAACGAAACACCGCTGTGTTTAAATGGAGATGCACAGCGGCACTCATTTTGATGAGGCAATAAAGCAAAATCAGGCAATAGTGTTATGGTCAGACAATGTAAGTCACTTAATATTAAATTCTTGTTTATTTAACTGTTGTATTAAATCAATATCTTATTTACAAACACCCTTAAAAATCATTAAAAGCTTAGTATATCACGATTTCACAAAGTTCCATTATAATCAACAATACTCTCTACACTGCACAATGAATCTCTTATTTACATTTTCCCTACACTTTGTTTATGAAAGGATTTGTGAGAAATGTCTTTGATACATTACTCAACATTGCAAAAACACTTAGAAACCTATGAAGCTCCCCTCAGCGCAAACACAAATATGCTGATCGGGTAAGTCGCACTGGTGCTCCTAAATATTTTTTCATAGTTTTCATAGAAATGGCCACACTGTAGAGCCCTGTCTGAAATAACATATATGTTTGTTTGTTTTCCACACTGGTATTTTGATGTAGCCCAATCTGATATGTGATTGGTTAGGTTCATTTCATCTATTGAGGTCTACATAGTTTAGCTGTATGATCTGACGCTGCATATGAACTTTGCATGCTACTTTCACTTTAATTAGTAGTCGAAGGCCTGATTTGTTTAGCCAAACACTGACTTTTTAAATGCATCACAATAATGGGCTATGGTCACTAAACATACAGTAACTGCTAAAGTAACTCTCCCTCTATCTCCACTGCTACTGTGGAGTGCCAGTGTTACTGGGTTGGACTGCAAATATGCAAGGGTTAAGTTAAAGCCTTTAAACTGAGTAGGTAGAGAACTGTAGGTAGTTGAATATATTGTTTGTTTGGCAACATTGTCACACTGCTGGTTTTTTATACAACAGAGTGTGTGCATCTCTGTTGTGGAACTGAACACCATGTAGAGTGGTAGAGTTAATGCCAATATGGGCATGGTGCCCACGAGGAGGCAGTGTGTGGCCTGAGTCCTTCTTCACACACACACACACACACACACACACACACATTTGACCCAACAGATACAAATAGAAGAGGCAGTCCTAAATTTATCTATCTATATGTATATATATATATATATATTACATATATATATATATACATATGCAGTTATTTTGGTGAAAATAATTGGTACTAACACTAAAATGTGTTTCTTCAGAGGGTAAGAGAATATTTTCCCCCATCCCCCTTTTCTCTTTCTCATTCCTCTTCTCCGCTCTCTTCTTTGTATCCTTAAAATATTCCGCACATCTCGCTGCAGTTCCGCATGACAGACACCCCTAATATAATCTGTGTGTCTGAATTCTAATTTATACCGTCAGGATAAAATAAATAGTCTGCAGTTAATTATAAGGAGCCAGCGCCTGCCTTTGCCCGGGTGATTTATGAAGTGCGTGCAGGCATTCTCCAACGCATTTTTCTTAATTTATTTTTAATCTGTCTTTCTATTAATTCTGCAGCAAACGTCTTAATGATGTGCGAGGTGTGCGTTAATGAGAGCAGGTGAAAGGAGAGGAGCTCAGGTGGGGGTGGGGTACAGGGGGTCTGGACCTACCAGGACCACTCTTAGACCCCCCTTTCACTCCTAACCCCCAAAAGCTCTCCCTACCCCTCTCTCTCTCTCTCCTCTCTCTCTCTCTCTCTCTCTCTTCATGTGTTTGCTTTGTTCCAGCTGCTGTGTGCAGTGTTGTAGTACCAAAAATACCAGTAAAAGATGGTTGTACCATGGAACAGTGACAGTGCTGTATGCTAATACTATGGCACTTTGATATATATCCATTGATTACCACATTTATACCTTGATATTGTCATAGTACTCTAAGATACTTTAAACAATATTATGCTGTATATCCATAAACTATGGTATTACTGGCGTGTGATATGCTGATATATCAGGTGATAAAAGGCATTTTAAAATGATCAGCTTTTGCCAGTATCACTTTTACATGATAACAAATCATTAAAAATTGCATAAATCACACCACCAAAGGTCATTATCTTTGCATTGGTTAACTGTCATACACAATACCTTAATGGAAAGTTCATCCAAAAATGAAAATTCTGCCAACATTTACTCAAACCTGTTATGACTTTCTCTGACATTTGTGAACCTGGACCACAAAACCAGTCATAAGGGTCAGTTTTGTTTTTTTTTTAAATTGAGATTTGTACATCATCTGAAAGCTGAATAAATAAGCTTTCCATTGATGTATGGTTAGGATAGGACAATATTTGACCGAGATACAAATATTTAAAAAAAATCTGGAATCTGAGGGTGCAAAAAAATCTAAATATTAAGAAAATCGCCTTTAAAGTTGTCCAAATGAAGTTCTTAGCAATGCATAATACTACTCAAAAATTAAGTCTTAATATATTTACAAGTTTCATTAAATGATGAGAACAAGTCTCGTGAAATATGTGACCATGGACCACAAAACCAGTCATAAGGGTAAATATTTTCAAAATTGAGATTTATACATCATCTGAAAGCTGAATAAATAAGCTTTCCATCGATGTATGGTTTGTTATGACATGATGATATTTAGCCGAGATATAACTATTTGAAAATCTAGAATTTGAGGGTGCAAAAAATTTTAATATTGAGAAAATCACCTTTAAAGTTGTCCAAATGAAGTTCTTAGCAATGCATATTACTAATCAAAGATTAAGTTTTGATATATTTACAGTAGGAAATTAACAAAATATCTTCATGAAACATGATTTTTACTTAATTTTCTAAAGTTTTTTGGCATAAAATAAAAATCTATAATTTTGACCCATACAATGAATTTTGGCTACAGCTACAAATATACCCCAGCGACTTAAGACTGGTTTTGTGGTCCAGGGTCACATATGATCTTTACTTACTATCCTAATGATTTTTGGCATAAAAGAAAAATCGATAATTTTGTCCCATACAATGTATTTTTAGCTATTGCTACAAATATACCTGTGCTACTTATGGCTGGTTTTGTGGTCCAGGGTCACATTTCTCAAAATTTATTTTATGTCTCACAAATTAAAGGTAATCAAAACATGAGGGTGATTCAATGATGACAGGTCTCTTATTTTAAATATGGTTGAAATATAGCACTAAAAACTGATTAGCTTTGCAAAATGATCAATATTATTGTTATGCGCTGTTATACTTTCTACCATCTTTACCCCTCGTTACTCAGCAACTTGAATATCACTTAAAATTCAAAGTTTTGGGATATTTGTGGGTATGTTGATGTAGACATGCTATTTTTCCACATAAATGTGCTCATTTGTTGCTCTATTAGATGCTTACAGAATAAATGGAAAACTAGTCGCTCTGTTCCAAAACCTATCATTGCTTCTTTTGAGTCTCTCATGCACTTTCTGTATGATGTGGTGTCATAGCCTATTTAGATCATTCCATATCAATCTCTCCCGAAGTTCCGTTTGAGTTATGATTCTGCCGTACAGGACTGTTGCCTACTGTATGTAGGCACCAGACAGCATGGCAGCTCACTAGGTTTAGTAACAGAGCTTATAGATAAGTGTGTCTGTCTCAACACATCTCCTCAAGTCCCTTCTCAAATCCTTTACCATTCCTCTCCTCATCTGCCTTTCTTTCATTTCCTCCTCACAAACAGCTCCTCTGTGAAGCAGCTAAGCATGGACGGCTGCAGCGAAGCTCCTGCAGGAGGGATAATTTAATTTATCTTCCTTTTTGTCTCTCCAGTCTGCTCATTTTATTCACACACAGATCATTACACACCAAGACCCCATTTTCATTTCCTACTGCGTACAGACGCACACTCACACACGCACACACGCATACACATGGCTTTAACTAGGCTGGCAGGCCCAGACCTGGTGCTGCTGTCGATCGATACCCGCACTCGGATAGGAGAGATCCGCACTTCCTTAATAGGTCCTGCAGGTCCTACCATAAAACACCTCTACAGACCTGAGGACCAGAGGCTTCATAAATTTCTCTCTCTCTCTATGTCTCTGCAAGATGGAGTGGGACTGAATGCAGCCACATGGGGTTGGGGCTGAAACAGAGTCATGCTGGGCGCCACAAGGGCTCGTCTGAACAGGTTCAAGTGTGTAGTTTGAAAGGAAAGGATTGGAATGTTTTTATGGAGTGGACTGGTATGGAAATGTGGTTTCTTGTTTCATTTAGCACAGAAAACCATTTTATCTAGCTTAATCAGCAGGGCAAGTTCCATTTTTATAATAGTGCTGGAATCAGGATGTTTGGTTCTTTTGGTGGTTCTCATACGTTGATTCTTGCACCAATGAAGACATAACAACATGACCAGCAACCAATGTAATCGTGTTCTTGAGGGAATGACTCTTATGAGCCAGTTCTTGTTGGTGAATCGTACAGGATGCGCAGTGATGTCTGATTTGCGAGCAAATGATTTTTATGAGCTTAATCTTGTATAATAGCAGTGATGTCTGATTCTCCAGCTAATGACTCTTGTAAGTTGGTTCTTCTAGGTGAATTATACTGTGTGAGCAATGATGTCTGATTCTCAAGGGAATGACTTCTATGAGCCGCGTGAGCAGTAATGTCTGATTCTCGAGCGAATGACTCTTATGAGCCGGTTTATGTAGGTGAATCATACTGTGTGAGCAATGATGTCTGATTTTCGAGTGAATGGTTCTTATGTGTTATAATTTGTAGGTGAATCATACAACATAAGCAGTAATGTCTGATTCTCAAGCAAATTACTTTTATGAGCCTGTTCTTGTAGGTAAATCATACTGCGTGAGCAATGATGTCTGATTCTCGAGTGAATGACTCTTATTTGTTAGTTCTTGTAGGTGAATCATACCACATGAGCAGTGATGTCTGATTCTCGAGCAAATGATTCTCATGAGCCAGTTCTTGTAGATGAGTCAAATAGCATGAACAGTGAAGTCTCATTCTTATGTAAATCACTCTTTTGAGACAGTTCTCAAAGGTGAATCATGTAGCTTGAGCAGTGAGGTCTGATTCTTAAGTGAATGACTCATATAAGCGGGTTCTTGTAGGTCAATCATATCGCATGAGCAGTGATGTATGATTCTCAAGCAAATGATTCTCATGAGCCAGTTCTTGTATGTAGGTGAATCATACTGCAGGAGAAGTGTTGTCTGATTCTTGAGCGAAATACTCTTATGAGCCCATTCTTGCAAGTGAATCATACTTAGTGAGCAGTGATGTCTTATTCCTGAATGAATGACTCTTATGAGCCAGTTCTTGTAGGTGAATCATATTGCTTGAGCAGTTATGTCTGATTCTTGAGCAAATGACTCTTATGAGTCAGTTCTTGTAGGTAAATCATATTGCTTGAGCAGTTATGTCTGATTCTCGAGCAAATGACTCTTATTTATTTTTATTTTTATTTAACCTTTATTTAACCAGAAAAAACTCTCTGAGATTAAAAATCTCTTTCACAGGAGTCGGTTCTTATAGGTGAATCATACCGCATGAGCAGCGGGGTCTGATTCTAGAGTAAATAACTCTTATGTCCTGCTTCTTGTAGGTGAATCATACAGCATGGGCAGTGATGTCTGATTCTGGAGCAAATGAGTCTTATGAGCTGGTTATTGTAGGTGAATCATACAGCATGAGCAGTCATGTCTGATTTTTGAGCAAATGACTCTTATGAGCCGGTTCTTGTAGGTTAGTCATACAGCATGCGCAGTGATGTCTGATCATGAATGAAATTATTTTCATGAGCCGGTTCTTGCTGGTGACTCATACAGCATGGGCAGTGATGTTTGATTCTTGAGCGAATTACTCTTATGAGCTTTGTCTTTTTAGTTTTAGGAATAGTTATGAATCATTTGGAGAGGTTTCTCTATTAGTCTGACTAACAAAATGCAACAAAGTCATTCATTTTATTAGGGCTCCACGGTTAATCAAAATAAAACCAAAATTGTGATATCGCTTAGTGTGATTATAAATTTAAGCAGCTTTAAATTTGATATTTTTTTCCTCAAATTTTATAGAGCCAGTAATGGAACCATTAAGGAACCATAACTGTATCGTAATCATTAAATTCCTTATGATTCCCACATCTTGTAGCTGGTGGTTGCCGGTACATCATTATGGTTGCTAGTGTTGTTCTTAAAGTTTGCTACAGTTTCCTGAGTAATTTCACCTAGTAATCTGAATTGTAGGGGAAGTCAGTGGTTGGGTCTGTTTTTCTTACACATCAACAAAAGATGTTGATCACGTCCTGCTCGGCGAAATTACAGCCGCCAAAATGCACGCCGCATAAGCTGATCTTTTCAGCAGGGAAGGCTCAACTGTTGATGAGATGTTTGAAAGACTCAAAGCATATGTAGCTGTAGAGGTTCTCCAAGTCCCAGCGTGAGTCATTACGAGCGATTTTTACCTTCACGACGCTTCACAGCAAGAACGCACACGGCCGTGATTTGACGCGTGAAGCACAGTGGGCTGAAATGAGGAGCGCTGCTCTGGAGCGCGTGAGATTGGATTAAGAGTTACGCTGGCAGTAAAAGGAGATGGCCGCCCAGCATCTGTTCTCCCTCTTTCCTCCCGGCCCTCAGGCAGCGCGCAAGCATTATACAATGTGTGTGCGCCTGCATTAGCCAAACAGATAGCTACCAACTTTAATTGCCTCTGCATCCACTTACTCACCCCTAACGCCCTTCAACCTCATCCACCCATCCCGCTTTCCTCGCCCGCGCAAATGAAAGAGCGAGAGGCGGGAGATGGAGGGAGAGAGAAGGCGAGCATAATTACTTATTTTAGTGGACTGCTGTAGAATGCCTCTCGCCAAATGACTCTAATTCCAAATGGTTAACAAGAGCCGAATAGAGCCGAATCCGTGTGACAGCAAATTGCTTTCCCATTTGCAGCCTTAATGGCTTTTCATACTTTGCACTTCCAATAAGCAGTAAACTCGGAAATTAATATTGCACGCTGTGTTATGATGCAAATGGGAGGGAGATAGGAGAGCCGTACCTTCATGCAGAAAGCTCTGATTAGATCTGTAATTGCTTCACTCTGATTTTTTCCCCGCTCTCGCCCTCCGTCTTTCTCGTTCGTAACTTTCCGACGTATTTATTGAGCTATTTTGAGATTTGCCATTTCACTTATGCATCAACATTGACTGCACTTTTGATTTGTGTCACGCTGTGGTTTTTGTTTTCAAATCAATGCTAATCAGCGGTAATTTGCCAGCGGTGCGGAGACGCTCGTCCTGGGGGTTTAATGTCTTTGCTGTCACCTTTAAGGTGTTTGTCACACATTCTAGTCAGAACAGCTTTTTAAAATGAAACAGAATAATAACAGGAGGCTTGTAAACGAGGCACGAGCAGTTTTAAGGTGTCTCATTGAAATGCACGCCGCTCGCACGTATACGAACGGTTCACGGTGAATAGACAATTGCGTTCGCCGGTTTGAAGATGTTTGCAAAACACTCTGAGGTGACGTGTTAATGGCGGTACTAATGAAAGCCTGAACTCTAACCGCTCGCTCTTCTGCCTGATTAGCACATGCGTCTCACATTTAGCCGTGCTTGATTAAATGTAGATTGCTCTAGATGAAATGAAATTAAATTTTGATTAAATAACATCAGGGCTGGAATGAAGCATGTAAATGTGTAGATAATGTAAATAGGAAGATTTTCCTCTCTGCTGGGTAAAAGAGACATCCGACCATCAAACTTCAGATGATTCACTAAAGCAAGCATCAGTTCGGTTGCTCATACTCAGGGTTAAGGATCTGAACTTTAACCTTACAGTATGTGTTATACTTTGTCGAGCAAATGGACACGAATGATAGCGCTGGGTAGTAGGGATGTAACAGTATTATCAATATCTTGGTATCGCGAAGGCAAAATTGGCAAAAGTCTTGATATCATCTTGGTCACATGACTGTATGAAACGATAGGTCTTCCGGTCAAAAAGTGTAGATTTTTTAAATATATTTAAACTTCTTATTCTAATATAAAAGGTCTTTAAAGTTGTGTTTTGGGCCATTATGCTTCGGCACAGTTCCATTCAAACAAACTTGTGATCTGGTGTTTTCTGCGTCTCAGAACAGCTCCATTCACAGTGAATGCAGTGAACTCGTTTATTGCATGCTGCATTTTTAGCACACGGCAAATGCAATGGCCACCAGTTATGCTTTATTTTCACGTTCGCATAATTCCTAACATTTAAATGGGCAGATGGTTACAGCATTTCACTAAATTTGTAGTGAGACGTGTGTTTATAAGCCTTTTTTCACTGAAGCTGGAGTTTTCCATCAAAATAAAAACTTTACTGCCGTTTCCATCAAAATAAAAGCTTAAAAGTTTAGTATGAATGACTGACAGCTAGCGGCTTAAATTGGTAATGTTACTGCAGTCCAAATTCAAAATATCTGTTTCAAGTATAGAAATGAGGAAAGAAGTATTGTAATTACCCTACTGTAGCCTAAAGCAAAAAATAATGTATCTTTGAAATGTTATTTTCTTATTGTTTTTTCTTATTATTTTTTTTACAGTGCAGTTGTTTTACAATATATGACTATTACTGTCATTTGAATAACAATAATATATTGTTGTTATTATTATTATATTCTAATTTGTTTGTCTTCCTAAAACACCATGTAATTTAGACTGAGACAGTGTACCACAACTAAAGCTAGATCTGAGTCCCTTTTAAAGTGTCTTCAAGACTTTTTTTCCTGACTTAAGTTTTCTTAGTTAAGAACATGAGTTGGAGCTTTTTATTTTTAACTCTCAAAGTGCATTAGATAGAAGAATTTACCTTTACAATCTACAAAATTTGAATGATAGTAATGTATTCCTATTCTTTATTTTGGGTTATTTAGTGTAGTTTATTTCACAAACAAATGACTTCTATGAGCTGGTTCCTTTTAGAGAATTAGAAAAATAAAACATTGTCAGCTTAGCAAGATTTAAAAAAACAAAAAAAAAACAAAAAACAAAATGGCAACTTTGCAATTAATCATAGTTAAAAATTTTAATCTATTGACAGCTCTAATATATGTGTAGCCTTGTGATATGGCTGTATATTGGCACGGCTGAGATTTGGCCGTAGGTAATCACAACAGGCCAATATACAGCCATTTCACATGGCTTCGAGTGTGATATTGCTTTTATACAACAGTTCAATGGCACATGTGTAAATATATAGGACACAACAACACAGTGTCTTTAAAAACCCTCTTCTGTACAAACTACTTCCTTCCACCACGGATTCAAATCTCTAGTTGACAGTTTAACAGCTGAGCCCAGGCCTCCGATACTAATTTGAAAAAGTCACTTTAGAACTAGTAACAAAAGAATGTTGAGTTGCCTGATTGAAAGCTTATTGTTTTACTGTATTAAAAGCTCTTTATGTAGATTATTATAAGAGAGAGATGGACTAAGCGAGTGCGATTATCTGCATCGATACAGCATTCATTCTTCAGCTCAATCTCATATTCACAATAAAACATGCGTTTGAATATCCGCTGAGGAAAGCAATATCTTTATTGTACTATCCTTTCATCTGTTAAGAAGATTTCCAATAACAGTGCTGCTCAGTTCATTTATTGACTGCATCTTACAAGGTGTTGTTGAAAGTAAATATATATGTCCTTGTTTATAACCCTGTTTCAGTCTTTTTCAATATAAAAGTTTTTACCTCTGACTCACTCATGAAAACAGTCTCTTTTCGCCATCTAATGGAAGAGTAATGTAACTAATCACCATCATGAATACACGCCCCGTTTCCCAATACTAAATACTATTATTAAATACTACTATTTATATAAAAGATTATTTGTTTAATAATAATATTTAATAAACAACAACAGCCATTGTAAAAGTTGCTAGGCAATTAATTCAAAAGTGCAAAGGCAGCAATCTGATATACAGCATTAAATTGACATAAAATATAACATGATAAGATTTTGCCCTCAGCCAAAACTATTTGCTCTGAAACAATTAATAGATTAATGAGAGATAAGACTGCCTGTTAGATTTAACCAAAACAAATTATATCTAATGTTTAACCATTATAAAGACATCAGAGTCAGCATCAAATTCCAGAAGATCTGCCCGAGGTAAGGCTTCTCTAGGCAGGTTCGTGAGGGTTAAACAGCTACTGACCGCGAAATAGTTGGAATTCCAGTGTCACTAGAATATCGCACTCCTGTCAGCCAATCAGATTTGAGGACCAGAAAGAACTGTTATATATACATGCACACACATACATACATACATATGCTGTACTATACCATTATGATACTATAATGATTATAATTTCAGTACTCTCTTTCAAATGCCATCAGCTTGGTCCCTGCCAGCATTCTCCAGCTTTGGGTAGAAGGCATACTGTACATTCTGCAGCCCCAGATGCACACAACCAGCTGACCTTTGGACAAAAATAGCAAATACATTCAGCCTGATTGGCTAGCGATTGTAAGCAATGATTGAGGTTAAGTGGCCTTTGGTCTGTGGTGTGTTGCCAGGCCGCTGTATGCAGCAGGACTGAGGGGAGGGGGTTCACCTGACCACCACGCATGTAATCTGATCCCCTCGCGCCGTTTCCATGGCAACCATCTCTTTCTAGTGCTTCTTGTTCCCATTTCACTTGTCACTTCGGTAATTGCCTCAGAATTTCCCTGTCTGGGAGAGTATTGGGGGAAAATGATGATGATGACAATAGTGATAAGACAATATTTATGAACTGTGCATTAGTGGACAGCAGATGGAGAGGTAAAATTCAAAGGGAGACACTGCTGGAAAACAGATGTAGATGCTTGATGGTTTTAAATGGTGGTCTTAGATGGACATTTCTGGTTATTAGCTGGTGTAGATGACTGACTAGCTCAACTGAAGATATGGAAAACCTAGATACTGCCATGCTCGGAAGGTCAACATCAGGTTAAAGCAAACACAATCTAGCTTACTGTAATTACTCTAGGGCTGGGCAGTATGGGCAAAACATAATAATTTGATGTTTTAAGAACATTTGAACAAGAGAGCTTTCTGACCCTGCATAGACAGCAATGCAACTACCACGTTCAAGGCCCAGAAAGGTGGTAAGAACATCGTTAAAATAGTCCATGTCCACATCAGTAGTTTAACCGTAATTTCATGAAGCTGTGAGAATACTTTTTGTGCGCAAAGAAAACAAAAATAACCAATTTATTCAACAATTTCTTCTCTTTTGTCTCTACCAAACGTTCATGAGAGTATCACAACCAGTGCTGCTGACGCAGGAGCTCGCGTTCTAATGACATTTTCGTTATTCTTCTAGTTTTTTTTTTTTTGTTTTTTTTTTTAATTAATAGTACTGTAACACTTTATATTGATGGTCCCTTTTGAACATTATGTTGACAATAAATAATGCTGGACAACTTATTCTAACCCTAACCCTACCAGTCTGCAAAAAAAAAATGTATTTTACCATGTAAAATATAAGGTATATAACTTAAATTCACATTTAAAAAAACTGATATAATGTTGTTATACCAACCTACTGAAGTACCGAAATCTGCTTAGTGACGTTGTAGCCCACTGACATCCACTAAAAGCAGGTGGTGATGAAATGAACCAAAGCTTACCACAAGTAGCTTTTAAAAACTAACATATATAGAAGGTGCACAGTGAAACAGAAATAATGCAATAAACATTAATTTAACAACATTAGATGTAACATACAACCCTAATGTACACAGCTGATAAGAAAAAAACTAAGAAAAAGCATAGTTATTTCAACTGAAAAAAAAAAACATCAAATGTGAAATGTAACCCAGGGAATTCTGGGAATGTCAGTTTAAGGTTTTTCACTGTAAATTATATTTTCTTTTTCCACTTCCGAAAAAGGTATACTACCGTAAAATTACGTGTAATATCCAATACAGTTTTTCATTGTATATAGTAGGGGAACTTTTTTTTTTTTTTTTTTTTGTAGTAGGGTTTTTACTGTAGCATTTTACAGTCTTTTACTGTTAAAATTGCAGTCATTTTTTACAACAACAAAGTATTAAATTAATCAAAAGTGACAGTAAAGACATCTGCAGTGTTATAGAAGATTTTGGTAACAAGATGCCATTAGATCACATTACATTAGCTAACATTAACTAACAATGAACAGTACATTTGCTACAATGTATATTAAGCAAGGAATAATTGATCCCGGGCTGTTGAATTATTAGAAAATAATGCACACCGGAGGTGGTGAATTTTTTATATTTATTTGCTTACTCAGTGTCATTGTGGGTTTTGCCCATTTTGCTGTTGTAAATTTCAGCAGCACTATAGTATAATATTGGTTAACATTAGTTAATATAAATTGCAAAAATATGGTTAGTTCATGTTATCTTAAGTCCTTAAATAACATTAATATATACAACTTTTGATTTTAATAACATGTTAGTAAATGGATGCACACCACTGAGGTTATTTTTGAAGAATTCAACGGACCAAAGTCAATTATTCCACCTATACTAGTTACCACACCTCAAGACATCGATCAGATGATATATTTCAAGGCATTCATTCGGTTTTTGTCCTTAAGATGCTATTGTGAGTAGGATTCAGTTCTACTCACAACACATTTACACATTCTTACACATTCTTCTTACACATTTCATCCAACACCTGTTGTTAATTCCAAAACGTCATTTCGACTTAGTAACAACGCTTGAGCCATTGATTGTAGACTAATGCAGTTAATAATGAAGTTTAGACAGACAAGCAGATAAAATTTCAGTTTAAGTTGTTAATCGTCAGAGCAGTGCTAACAACATTAGCGTGTATGTTAACGTGTAACGTGCAAACTGTATGTGTGTGCATGATGTTCTTTCCGTACAAAAAAAAAGTTTTTTTGGCAAAAACATGGAAATAATCGGTCATTTTCAGGGCTCTACAGTGCAACCATTTTAGTCCCATTTGCGACTGAAAACTACTGCGTGTGACTATGAAAATATTTATCAGAAATATTTAGGAGCAGCGGTGTGAGTGAACCGATCAGCATATTTGTGTTTGCGCTGAGGAGAGCTTCAAAGGTTTCTACATGTTTTTGCAACGTTGAGTAATGCATCACAGACATATCTCACAAATCCTTTTATAAACAAAGTGTAGAGAGAGTGTAAATAAGAGATTCATTGTGCAGTGTAGAGAGTTTCGTTGATTATAATGGAACTTTGTGAGATTGCAGTGAACTAAGATGGGTGACAGCTTTTAATGTTTTTTAAGGGAGTTTGTAAATGAGATATTGATTTAATTCAACAGTTAAATGAACAAGAAGTTAATATTAAGTGATTTACGTTGTCTGACTATAACACTATTGCCTGATTTTGCTCTATTTCTTTGTGTTTAGTTTATGAATGAACGTGCATTTTTAAACGAATCTAGTGAGTCAGTGATTCAATTTCCCATTCATAAAGAGAGTCACTTGCTTTATTCCTGAATGAAACAGCCATTCGAACAAATCAAATGAATGATTCAGTGATTAAATCAGTGACTTGCTGCCACCTACTGGCAGTTTTAGTTTCATTAACTAAAGTATCTTTTTAGTTATTTAAATCATTTACTATTTTTTGTATTCAAAATTAAAACATTAACCCCATCATGAGTTTCTGAATTTGATTGCACCCATGCCACCTCTGAGCCTCATTAAACATACGAAAATACACATACAAACTACTTTTGTGTTCTTCTGTGTCACCTCTGTAGTACAAATTAATTTTATTAATACTGATTTCATTTGATTGGTAACTTATTCTTACTCTACTTGTTCTTATTCTGTTTTAATGGGAAATTAAAAAAAATATATATTTTATTTATTTTTTTTATTTCAAAATTTGATATAAAAGATGACATACTTTTAATAATGTTAGAAAAATGCCATTACAAAGGTAAAAACAAAATTCCCCTGTAAATCACTTTAAGTAGTCAGATATCACCTTGTAATGGGAAGGCAAATTTTTTGATTATTGATTAGAAGGTGCTCCTGAAATTCTGTCTGTGCTCCTCAATTTTTTAAGTTAGGAGCACAAGTGAGCGCCCTGCATTTGTATCCTGTTGTTATTGTATTTATTTGTTTGGCCAGTGTTGTGGGTTTTGGTTATTTTGCTGTTTTAGGCTTTAAGGACCTTTGAAATGAGTGAAATCATGTGGCGAAATGATATAGACATGTAATGCGGTCAAGAGCTGCATTTGCCTGAAAAATAATGCACACCTTAAAACATCAGCCAATCAGATTCAAGCATTCAACTGCTCCGTAGTACAACTACTATTAATAAATGTCTTGAAGTATTTTGCATTGTTAGTTCATGCTAACTAATATACTGCTGTTAATAATGTTAACAAGTAGAACCTTATTGTAAAGTAAGATTTTTATATCAAATCAATTTTGTCTTTTTCAAAAAGTCCTTAAAATATATAATGGTTTTATAGTATAATATTATATTGAAACACTGTAAAAAAAACAATTTGTTGAGTCAACTTAAAATAATTTGTTACCTGGCTGCCTTAAAATTTTAAGTTAAGTCAACTCAAAAAAAGTTTATGCAACTTGAAATGTTAAATTATACTAAGTGACAACTTAGATATTTGAGTTGATTAAACTTAAAGTTTTAAGGCAGCTGGGTTACTTACCCATCTGTTAAGTTTAACAAACAAGAATATCTAAGTTGTTAGTACAACTTAAAATTTCAAGTTGACTTAGCTTATTTGAGTTGACTGAACTTAAAATTTTAAGGCAGCAGGGTAACTAATTATTTTAAGCTGACTCAACAAATTGTGTTTTTGGTTTTTTACAGTGAGTCACTTCTTGCTGTGATTAAACTTTGGTCCTAAACTGTATTTTACAGTAGCAGCTATCATTTAAGTAGAGATTTTCCTTATAAATTTGCTGTTTTTCTATCTAACAATATTTCTGTTTTTACTGGGTTTTTAATTAAGAAAATGCAGCTTTGGTGAGCATAAACAGAGTATTCTTTCAAAAACATTAAAAAATCTTACCGACCCTGAACATTTGAAAGGTAGTGTACAACCCGAGCTGGTGACGTCAAAACACTGAGTCTATTTCAAAAGAATCTAGTGATTTCCTGTTCTCTTGTCACTATTATTGTCATCCTTCAATGTTTCCAGCTAGACTCCCCTGATTTCTTCCTACGGCCATTAGCACTAGCGCTCCAAGTCTGAGCTATGTTTTACCCTTGAAGCAGTGCTGCATAAGTCTCTGGGGATTGATAGGCCAGGTTGATGCTTCTATCCATCATTATGTGCAGAATATCAACATCAGGAGAATAGAGTACCTTATGCTTTCTGATAACAGAGAGATTCAGCTAGAGCTACTTGTCTTTCTCCTGCGTTCCAGATCCTGTAACCTTTTAAGACAAAGTTCTCAACAAAAAACAAATGTGCTAGCCAGTGGAATATTTCAGAAATTAGGGCATAAATGACTCACACATTCGCCCCTTCTTCCTAAAACAAAAACACGAAAGCTGTGGCCGTGTGGAATTTATATTGTGTGCTTTCGGGGGGAATGTCAGTGGAATTAATTGATTTGCCCGTATTTGTCAGGAAAGAGCAAGTGCCTGTGTCCAGCCTGTGTTATTAAAGCTAATACCTCAGCGCTTTACCGCCGTGAATCAAGCTCTGACGTGTCCTTATGATGTATGGATTTATTATTCAAAGTGTTGCGCGGGTCTGGGAGGCCCCGCACTCATCCCGGCCCCCCGGAGACCAGCTGTGTTTTCAGAGTAAAGAGCACTTAGAGAATGGCCCGGGGCGGCTGCATGCCGGAGTGCCTTTGGACACAAGCTACTGTCCAGACCTGAGGAAACATCTGCAGATGGACCTCACAGTGAGGACTGTTTGGATGAAATCACTGTCTCCAGTGGATCTCTGTATTTTAGAGCATAGATAGACCATACAAATCTGTCATGCATTTACATAGCTTTGCCTTTCTAGTGCATGGGGTGCTTCAGAAGACGTTTATAATTTTTAAATAAATCTGAAATAAAATATAAATATTTAATGGGAAAACATTAAAAAAAAAAACACCCTTAGCAAAATAAATATATAAATCGAATCAAATAAAAAATGCTGCCTAAACAGGTTTAGGTTGAAGTAGGCCTACTCAAATGACTAAAACTGAAGCTAATGATTAAATGAAGGCTACATAGAAATATATACAGTATGTATAAACAAAAAGGAAAATGATGCAACATGAAACGCATAAAAATTACTACAAATTCTAACTTAAAAGCTGCAGTCTGTAACTTTTGCAGAGAACATATTACCTTTGAAGCCGTAGCAGAACTGTTCCGCTTCTCCGAGCAACACAGCAGTGTTTAGTTTCTGAATGAATCCACGTTTTGAACAAATAGTGTGAATCAATGATTCAAAAGCCCATCATAAATAGAGCCATTTACTTCATTCCTGAATGAATCAACCATTTTGGTTACTAATGACTTTCACTGTATGAACAAAAAATACTGAGGTGTTTCTCAAATTAGCTTCTTGTATGTTCCATAGTTTATGTTAGGCTGTTGCAGCCCGAATGTTTATGTGTAATAAATTATATGTTAAATCAAATCAAATATTTTTTTCTAAAGCTACATTTTGTAGTGTGTACTTGATACTTTCCACGTTTAGCACAAAAATAGCTTTAAATAATCTTTTGTGGGTATTTTCACAGTCAAATTTATTTTGCAATTAATTAGATTAATTAATCAAAACATCATGTAATTAATTAGATTAAAATTTTTAATCGAATGACAGTCCTACTTAAATTTGGTAAATTATGAACATGGAAAAAAAAGTTACGGACTGCAGCTTTAAAGTTATGAACTTAGTATTTTTATGTTTTTTAGTACAAATATCGTACTAGAAAACAAGACAAATAGTAAGAAAATGAGTGGTTGTTTGCATGTTTCTAGGTGGTTGATGCAGATCCCTCTTACATTCTTAGTCTATTGAGATTTATTTATTTACGTATTTATTTATTTAGCTTTATTGTCTTTAAAGTCAAAATTGCAAAACCAAACTTCTTAAAAAAGTGATAGGTGTCATCTGTGTTAGTTTTGTACCATTGACACACTATTAAAGTCCACTTCCAGAACAAAAATTTACAGATAATGTACTCACCCCCTTCTCATCCAAGAGGTTCATATCTTTCTTTCTTCAGTTGTAAAGAAATTTTGTTTTTTGAGGAAAGCATTTCAGGATTTTTCTCCATATAATGGACTGATATGGTGCCCCGGGTTTGAACTTCCAAAATTCAGTTTAAATGCGGCTTCAAACAATCCAAAATGCGGTTGTAAACGATCCCAGCTGAGAAAGAAGGGTCTTATCTAGCGAAACGATCAGTTATTTTCATTAAAAAAATACAATTTTAGTACTTTTTAATCTCAATCGCTCATCTTGTCTTGCTCTGCCTGAACTCTTTGTATTCTGACTCAAGACATTTAGGGTATGTCCAATCATATTTTCTCCCTCAACTTCAAAAATCATTTCAAAATCATCCTACATCGCTGCAGAAATACCGACCCAGTCTTTACAAAGTGAACATGCGAAGAAGATCAAACACCCTTAACAAAGGATGATTTTGAAGTTGAGGGAGAACATGAGATGGGAGTTTTTTGAGGAGAACATTTCAAATTAGTTCTTTGTCTGTGTACTGTTTCAAAAAGGTAGGGTAGGGCGAAAAACTTTGCACGTTCGCTTTGTAAACACTAGGTTGGTACTTTCGCCTGCGTCACGTGTGACCTTTCCAACGTGACTACGTAATGTGTGAGGTCGGGATGGTGCAAGATGAGTATTTGTGGTTAAAAAATCGAAACCTTTTTGTTGTTTTAAGAAAATGACAGATCGTTTTGTTAGACAAGACCCTTATTCCTTGGCTGGGATTGTGTAAAGCCCTTTGAAGCTGCATTGTACCTGTAATTTAGACCTTCAAACTGTTGGCCACCAAAAAAGCCCACTATATGGAGAAAAATCCTGGAATGTTCTTTGCACCTACACTCTCAGAAAAAAAGGTCCAGTTCTGACGTACAAAAGTGAAAAGGTACATCTTTGTATCTTGCCTAAAAAGTTATACTACTAAAAGTTACATTTTAGTATTTTGAAAATACATATTGGTACCATAAAGGCACGTATTAGTACTTAAAAAGTATATATTTGTACCTTTTTTTTTTTACTTTTGTACCCAGCGACAGAACTGTACCTTTTTGTCTGACAGTGTAAAGAAAGAAAAACATGATCTTGGATGACATGGGGTTAAGTAAATTATCAGGAAACTTCTATTCTGGAAGTAAACTAATCCTTTAATTAAAGCTGTAGAAGTTATGTTGTGATTTGGCCATTTTTATTATCAGTAATTATTTACTATAAATAATGTCCGTAGCACAAACGGCGAGGGAAAGTTACACAATAAAGTTTATTTCATAATTAGCAAGTGCAATAATAAAACTAATGCTTGCTTTAACAAATAAGACTAATGAAAGTACTAAACCAATATGTATCCTGAACATGTAGCTGCATGAGTCAAGGCATTGAACATGGGCTATTTTAGTCCAAGTGGGTTTTAGTTCAAATGTGTCCTCTTAAAGAAAAAAAAGTTTTCTTTCCTAGTTTGTTAAAGAAGACTTTGAAAGACTGCTTTTTAACACCTCTCTCCAATCAAGCAATCTGGGTCAAAGAATGTCCTTTTTGACTTTTTTTCGTTTTCTCTGAGCTCTGATAGGGTGTGAGAAATGGTATCATTAAGGTAATGTTCTTGAGAGGGCATTTAGCTGAACCATGATGTCCCTCTGCTCCTCCAGCAGCTGCAGTCTCAGCCCAATCTACAGTGACCTTTGCAGCAGAATATATCAGCACTGAATATGCAAACACATCCTGAACCAGACGACTCTTCGCAAAGTCAAAAAGGACCTCATGTATACAAGCACAGCCTCTTCCTGTGTTCACTAACAAAATGTTTTTTTTTTTATTTTTTATTTTATTCAGTCATTGTCACTCATTCTCTTTGTGGAGTGGGCTGATCATGACACTGTAGAAGATCATCTCATCCTAATCCGTGTAATCTGACCAAACATGGCAAGTCATCGAGTCCACCCTCAGTCCTGCTGGGAGGGTCAATAGCACAGTTCATACTTTTATTTCCACATTTCTCTCCATTTTATTGATTAATGTTTTCTTTTGGAGCAAGACGGTACTTTTATTGCTTTGGCTTTTGTGATGTGTTATTGTTTTGGCTGAGGAGTGCGGAGCGCGCTCATATATCATGCACTTCTGCACAGTTTGCCCTCGCTAGCCTGTGGTGTTCGTCAGTAATTAGACCAAAGTCACAAAGGTGGCCAAGTTCAACCTCTTCATTAAGAATTGCTCTCTTCACGGGAACAGCTGAAAATAGAGAGAGAACATTCAGATCATTCAAAAGTGCTGGGTGGAAATGTAAAGTAAATGTACAGTGAGATTCAAAAGTCTGAGACCACACTGAAACTCTGCGGTTCAGAATCTAATACAAAGCTGGACATTTTAAACAAATAAACATTATGAAATGAATCTATCTGAATTAAAAAAACATTCTGAAAATTATGGACATTTTTCAACTTTTCACTTACATTCTTATGATAACAATATAGTAATGAACATTTGAATTTTGAATCTCAAAAATACAGAACAGAATAATTTTCACTAATGCATATAGTAGGGTCATTTTTTTTTTTTTTTTACCATGCCCATGTTTTCTTTTTTTCTTTCTTTTTTTTTTTTTTTTTTTACTTATCCACTGCAACACTGTCCAACAGTGCACATATTTGCACATTATTTTATTTTATTTTTGTATCATTATTATTATTATTATTATTATTATTACAAAATTTAAAAATGCTATTTTTAAGTAGTATTACAATTTTATATATATATATATATATGTGTGTGTGTGTGTGTGTGTGTGTGTTTTTATTTTATTTTATTTTAATTTTATTTTATTTAGTTTTTGTTTGTTTGTTTGTTTCAAAATCTCACCAAATCTCAAATGACATATAATGTTGAATAACATCCTGTGAAAGAAATTACATTTAAAACATTAAAATGTAATAATAATAGTAACTACTACTGCTAATAAAAATACTAGTAATAATATTAACAATAAAATTAATTGAAGTAAATAAGTTGAAGTAATACAATTATTTATTTATTTATTTATGTATTATTCTTTTTTTGTTTCAGATTCTTACCAAATCTCAAATTACATATCATGTTGAAAAATAAATTACATTTGAAACATTAAACGGTAGTAATAAATAAAATAATAATAATAAAAATGAAAAAGTTTATTTTTTTAAAAAAATTGAAGTATTAAAATTACTACAACTAAAACTGAAAGAAAATGAATTAAAGCTAAATAAAAATGAAAAAAAAAAAAAACAACTTCATCTTTGTCATCTGGACTCATTTCATTGTTTGCTATAAAATAGTAGTATTTTTGAAAAAAAATATTAAAAAGATGACATAACAGCTACCAGCTGGATTGAAATAATGCACAATAAAAATATATTTAATTATCCTAAATGTATTTATTTATTTATTTGTTTATATATTTCCTTCCTTCTCCACACATCACATGTCTCATATCTCAAGCATGTTGTCTATTTGAGAAACAAGCAATCATGGCGAAATGATTCAATGAATAACTGTTCGTGATGAAAGTGATGCCACAACTTTATATTTTTATGATGGATTTTCATAGTTTAAGATGGATAGTCTAGATCTGGGACAAGGGTAAAACAAGCCTACACATTCAAAGGCTAAGGCCTTCGAAAAATTGCAAAATTTAATGTTAAAGGCATGATAAAGTCATTTTTAATGTGACCTTCACATATAAATCTGTTAGTTTTAATAAAAGAGCCCTGGGACCCAAAGTTAGTAAAACAGCAGTAAGTGTTTTGTTGGAATCGCCACGGCACATGATTAATGCGTTTGGCCAGAGGGAGGTGATGATGTCACGTCTGAGGGCGGTTCCTCGGTGTGTCAGTTCGCCGCGTGCGTCCAGGTTAAGTGCAGGTGTGTGTGAGAGCGCTTCGACACGGTGGCCGTCTCTCCCCCCCTTCTCAGGGACCCAGGCAGAGCTTTCCCAATAGATCTTTATTTACAGCACAGGAGTCGGAAACGGCTGGTCAATCCATTTAGCCTAAGGCCACTGATTTGTTCGTATTTACTGCAACACCCAAAGAAAAGCCGAGGTATTTTTCCCTCTCTCCTTCCTATTGATTCGGCTCTTAGAAAATCTGCTCTGCTGTCTAAACACTATTGATCCCCCTGCTCTCCTCGCCAGCTCTTGCACCAGTGTATAAAGGGACTGGATGAATTGAAATTTCATTTCCGACAAGTTGTTTCTTTTATTTTTGGCCTTTTTCGAACGAGAAGCAAGACTCAGAGCGTCGCTCAGAGTGGGTCAATAGCTGCGTGAAGGCTGAAGGTAAAGGTCAGTAGAGGTGAACTGTTCTACTGTTAGCTGAGGGTCTGTACTGTAAGGTGCCTTTGAATTTGGCCAAAATGAGGGATCATAGAATCCATTTCCTTTGCTTTTAAACATTTGTATGACCCGTAATGTGTGTGTGTGTGTGTGTGTGTGTGTGTAACTACAGGAATGGCGTCGGCTCCGGAGGGCACAAGAGGAGCTGAAAGCGAGAGAAGAGGAGTGGAAGAAAGAGAGATCCTTCCTTCAAGAGCAGCTCAATAGCGTCAGAGAGGAGCTCCACCGCGCCAACCTCAGGGTACCGCGGCTAAACCTTTCTTCCCATTAGCCTGAAATGCAATGGACCCTTTTCACATTTCCCAGAGGTGGAAGTCATCTCAGTTCTGTAAACTACTATAGTGGTGAATGGAAACTACAATGAATATAATGTTTGCGTGTCCAATTTGCTCCAGTAGCAAAAGACCTCTCTAGGACAATCGCACAAAATCTTGAGAGATTACATTGATCAGAAGAGAAAAAGATGTTAAATTTGCCTCATGCAAAACACTGACCTATTAAAAAAGATGAACACAAAAACAGGCCACTACACCTGTATGACACTTCATCTACATTGCATATTAGTCCTGCAGCTAAGATAGCCATATTACTTCTTTTTGCAGCATTGACAAAATATTCCGTTATGTACAACCCCAATTTCAGAAAAGTTGGGACGTTTCGTGAAATGCCATAAAATCAAGAATATGTCATCTGTTCATTCTCTTTAACCTTTAATTAATTGACTAAAGTACAAGAAAAAATTTCCAATGTTTTTTAGTGGCCAACTATTAATTTTATTTTTAAAATGTAACCAAATTTTGATTTTCATGGCTGCAACACACTCCACACAAAATTGGGAAAGAGGCATGTTTAACACTGTGCCACATGAACTTTCCTTTAAATTGCAATGTCTAATGGTTTGGGAATTGAGGAAACTAATACTTCATGTTTTGCATGCAAAACTGTTGTCCAATCTGGCTTGATAAAAAACTTCAGATGCTCAACAGTCTGTGATCGTCGTTGTCTGATTCTCCTTTTCATGAGTGGTCATACATTTTCAGTAGGAGACAGATCTAGCACATTCAGTCTGCACCTATGAAACCTTGCTGTTGTAGCACATGCAGAATGAGAACTGGCATTGTCTTGATTTAATAACTATGGGCTTCCCATGAAAGACGTCATCTTGACCCAGTATTTGTGTCTGTACAATCCCAATACATGCCTCCATTTCAATGGTACCTTCGCATATATTCCAGTCACCAATGCCGTTTGCTCTGCTACATCCCCCGTACTATGACAGTCGTTTGCGTGTGCATCTGTCGCTGATGAAAGTCTGGATGGTCCCTTTGGTCTTTGGTACTAAGAACTCGACGTCCATTTTTCCCAGAAACAAGCTAAAACGTGGACTCGTCTGACCACAGCACACATTTCCATCATCTTTTTGACTATCTGAGATTAGCTTTGGCCCAAAGAACCCCATGGCATCACTGCATAGAACTGATGTATAGCTTTCTGCTAGAGCAGGGGTCACCAAACTTGTTCCTGGAGGGCCGGTGTCCTGCAGAGTTTACCTCTAACTTTCCTCAACACACCTGCCTGGAAGTTTCAAGTATACCTAGTAAGACCTTGATTAGCTGGCACTGGCCCTCCGGATCTGGTAACCCATGTGCTAGAGTAACAGAAATTCAAGTTGCATTTATTGATGCAGCTGCAGAATGTGTTAAGTGACAGCAGTTTTCTGATGTACTCCTGAGCCCATGTGGCTATATTTAACACCGCAGCATGACGGTTTCTATGCAATGCCATCTGAGGCCTCAAAGGTCAAGCACATTCACCTGAGGTGTCTTGTCTGGCCCTACACAGACTGAAATTTCTCTGGATTGCCTGAATCTTTCCCCAATATTATGTGTTTCTTATAAGAAATGTGATTTTTGATTTGTTTGACACTTATGTCATGAAATTCGTCACTAAGTGATGAAACATGATATAACTTCGCTTGCAAAGACTGAAAAGCTCCTTTTATACCCAAACATGATATCCTCACCTATTTCCATTTCACCTGCTTACTGTGAACTGTTCACTTTGCCTCTGTTCCAACTCTTCTGGAGTGTGTTGCAGCCATGAAAATCGAAATTCGGTTATATTTACCTGTTTAAGAAAAAAATAGACACTTCAAGCTTACTATAGATATATTTCTCATGTCTGTGTGTCAAGTATTCACTGTTATCAGGAAAAAATAGAATTAGAACTATGAGTTTCACTTTGCAGTGTATTTATTGATTTGATAACTTAAAAAGTAAACTTGAAAGTAAAGTAATCAAGAATCTGATTGCTTTTTAAATGCAGTAATCAAATTACAATTTTTAAATAAGTAATTAGTAATTACTTTTTTGAGTAACTTACCCAACACTGGTAGTGATGGATGTAAGCGCAGGCTTAAACCAAGTGCCATACCGTCAATTTCCCCACAAGGAGTCTAAATGTCCCCGGATAACAAGTGAAATCTGAATATTTCAGTCTAAATAAGTTATTTTCCAAGTTGTGTATTCTGCAACATGTAGCGTCAGTAGCTCACAAGAGCAACTATTTAACGTCATCAAAATAATAGCACCCCCCATAGTACAAAATATGTATAAAACGATGTGGAATTTTTAAATAGCGTAAATTTTTCTTGGGTTTTCTACTACATATTTCAGTCAGGGACATCAAGGTTTCCTTTAAGAAAAAATGTTTTGATTCTTTGTTTAATGATATAATGTGTCATTTAATCTGAAATTTAGTCATCATTTAATTTGATACTGGAGATGCAAATGTATCTATAGCGGGCAATTTACATTGCTGTTTAAATTGACCAGATTTTACACTCACAACTACAAGAATTATATTTTGGATAAGATTGCATAATCACTCCTTTGTGCTAGAAACACGCAACAGCGCTAACTAGTTTTCTGTAATTTAATGCTAATGTTATATAACACAAGTATAGTGTTATAAATGTACATACATTTTTTAATAATGAAATTATTTAAAACAGTTGCTAGATTTATGAGGTTAATAACTGCAAACGCGTCACAGTCTGTGAAAAGGGTCCACGCTGCTCAAAAGGGGGGAGGCCCTGTTTTAATTATCATAAATATTCATATAACGACCATGAGCCCATCCCACATTCCATTTCCAGCTCTTAATGTTGATGCATATTTTAATAGATTATCATTACGGCCATCATAACTCTTATTACGGTAAACGTAATTACCAGATTTACGGCAGAATTATTATTTTCGGCCCCTGCAGCCATTTTGCTCAGCAAACCCCATTTTTCCCCCCGTCATAAACAGGCTGCTTCTTGTCTGCGACCCCCTCCCAAAACGCAGAGCCGTTGATAAAGATAAACACGCAAACAGGCAACGGCGGCTGCGTCCGTGCCTGTACGACACTCCATCTGAATTGCATATCCGCCCTGCCGCTGAGATTGTCATAAGCCGTATTAAGAAAAATGGTCACGCGGTTTGACACAAATTGGAAAATGACATTTGGAAAGCGCCGCTGCGGTGGAAATTAGAGATATTAAAATTATAAATCAATGTCTGGGTAGAAGGAACAAACGGGGGGCGGGGGTTAAAGGTCCCCTCATGACTAGGCCCCGCTCAGGCTAATCTAACCCCACCGGGCTTTGATTGTTCATCCACTGTCCACTCATAAAGAAAGGAAGGGAGGATATTGTGTCTTTTCTGTGGAGTCAAGTCAGCTTATTTAGCAGCTTCCACACCACAACCTGCTAATGGATCATCTCAAAGGTGTGATATGCATTATGCAAAGGCATCCACTTGACACTTTTAACGAAGTCTTTCCTCCCTGTGCGTCTCACCTTCAGTTGCCTTTGTTCGTGTATGTGTGTAGGAAGAAGAGCATCGGCTGAAAGTGCTGCAGATTGATGAACTCCAAAGAGAGGTTGACAAGACGCTGGCACTGCTTGAAAAGGAGAGAGAGGTCAGCAAAACCCTGTTTAATAGCCTCTGTACACGCACTTTGGGGTGCACTTTCTACATGTGCCATGCCAAATGAAAGGATGTACCTCTGGTCGCCGTGAGCTTGAAGTTCCCACTTCTTCCTTTGCCATTTTTATTTCGTTTTAAAAGTAAAAGGCTCCCTGATGGTTGGGCCTGCTGGGTCTGAAATCCTTGACACATCTGACCCTTATTCGTCTCCGGGCTCTTGCTGTACTTTTGATAGTAGTCACTTTTTGATAGTGAAAGCTCAGAACACTGCAGTGATAAAATAGAATAGTCCACCACTTTTAAATGTTGCTATTATTCACATTCTCCACCTCTAAACATCTGCTGCTTTCTGTGATGGACCTTTCACTTTGAGTGCCACAGCATTGGTAAAGTCAATGCACAGGTTGAGAGCAAGCTCAGGGATCATACTAAGTAGTACAGTTTCTCAGCTTTATCGGCACACCATACACTCCCAGAAAAAAGGTGCAAAGTTGTCACTGGGGCAGTATCCTAATGTGCAAAATCTAAATCTTATTTATACCTAAATGGTACATAGTAGCAGTGGCGGGTAAATTACTTACAAATTGTAGTCTGTTACCGATTGGGATTTACATTAAATAATTGTAGTTTGTAACGTAATCTATTGGATTACACATACAGATGAAGTCAAAAGTTCACATACACCTTGCAGAATCTGCAAAATGTTATTTTGCCAAAATAAGAGGGATCATAGAACATGCATGTTATTGTTTATTTAGTACTAACCTGAACAAGATATTTCACAGAAAAGATGACATATAGTCCACAAGAGCAAATAATATAGCTGAGTTTATAAAAATGACCCCCTTTAAAAGTTTACATACACTTGATTCTTAATGCAGTGTTGTTACCTGTTACCTGTGTTTTGTTTTTCGTTTTTAAGTGATAGTTGTTCATTAGTCCCTTGTTTGTCCTGAACAGTTAAACTGTCCTCTGTTCTTCAGAAAAATCTTTCAGGTCCCACTCATCCTTTTTTTTCCAGTATTTTTGTGTATTTGAGCCCTTTCTAACAATGACTATATGATTTTGAGATCCATCGTTTCACACTGAGGACAACTGAGGGACTCAAATGCAACTATTACAGAAGGTTAAGAGCCAAGGGGTGAAAACTTTTTGAATTTAAAGATCAGGATAAAGGAACTTTTATTGTCTTCTGAGAAACATGTATCTTCAGTACGAAATAAAACAAATATGATATTTAGGCAAAATAAGAAAAGTGTACACATCGTCATTCTGTTCAAAAGTTTTCACTCCCTGGCTCCTTTTCCTTCTGGAGCATCAGTGAGTGTTTGAATCTTCTGTAATAGTTGCATAATGAGTCCCTCAGTTGTCCTCAGTGTGAAAAGATGGATCTCAAAATCATACAGTCATTGTTGGAAAGGGTTCAAATACAAAAAAATGCTGGAAAACCAAATAATTTGTTGGACCTGAAAGATTTTTCTAAAGAACAGGGGGCAGCTTTTTAAAAAAACAAAACAAAAAAAAAAACAGCTGTGGATCATTCAGGTAACAACACAATATTAAGAATCAAGTGTATGTAACATTTTGAACAAGTCATTTTTATACATGTAACTATTATTTTCTCTTGTAGACTTTATGTAAACATCTTTTATGTGAAATATCTTAGTACTACATAAAAAAATAAAAAAAAAACATGCAATTTGTATGATCCCTCTTATTTTGGTAAAATAATTAACACTTTGCAGATTCTGCAAGGTGTTTGTAAACTTTTGACTTTAACTGATTTAGGTAATGTATACTGACTACTTTGATTACTTTTAGATTACTTTTGACCTAAACTATATTCCATTCTTTGTTAAAAACACCATGAAGTGTATTAGTAATATGCATTGCTAAAAACTTCATTTGGACAACTTCAAAGGCAATTTTCTCAATATTTAGATTTTTTTGCACCCTCAGATTCCAGATTTTCAAATAGGTGTATATCGGCCAAATATCTTATCCTAACTAACCATACATCAATGGAAAGCTTAATTATTTAGCTTTCAGATAATGTATGAATCTCGATTTTTACAAAAATGTACCCTTATGACTGGTTTTGTGGTCCAGGGTCACATTTCGGTTCTGTATTTCACCCGTAGTCACCTTATGTTGAAAGAATGGAAGAAAAAAATATCAAATTTAGTACTAAGATGCATGTATTGAAACTGATTATGATTCTTTGCTGAATAATATAAAACATAATTTAATCTGAAGTTTGGTCATGATTAAATTTTTTTACTACATTGTAAAATTATGATGCTGAAGACACAAATGTAAATGTAGGGGCAATTTGCATTGTTTGGGACTATTGACAACAAATAATACTTGCTTTCATGACCACAAGAATTGCATTTTGGATAAGAAAGCAGAATTCTTTGGATGATATAATTTAATTTTGCAATTAATGCATTGCATTTTCACAGTAGGCTTAACGCATACAATGAACTGCTGGATTTTTACACCACAAATTGGGTGTTCCTTTATTTAAATTTGTAATTGACACATTGAAGCATTGATATTTCTTACTGTGTATTTCGAAGTTTGTTTGTTTGTTTGTTTGTTTGTTTTTTGTTTTGTTTCGATGTAAAAGCATTCAAAATGTAGGAGATTTTGACAGTATCTTACATTGAATCATACAGCCTGTCTGCTACAAGCATCATGGTTTGTGTTTTGTTATAGTTCCAGTTTGCAGTGTAGCCTACATAAAGACAGCCTTCTGATTTGTCATGTTTTGACATGTCTGTCATGTTTTATTACTTTATTGTGTATCTTAGTGTTGGGTTTATATTCTTAGTTATCTGCCAAACTAATCATCACAGCACTAAGTTTTACAAAACCTGTTTTTTTTGTTTTTTTTCATTTTTAAGGTATTGTTTTCATTTTAATGTACTGACTCAAATTAGTAATCCATAATAATTATTATTATACCAGTCTGCGTGTAAAACTGTAAATTATTTTGTAATGTGTTCAGCAGGCAGCATTGGCTTAAACCTTTCATGAGACCTTGCATGCACAAAAGTATAAGAAAAATAGAGGATATCAGTGCACACAATCCATTGTTGTGTTCTCCTGTAGTTTACCTGTGGAGAAAAGATCAGGTAGAGCATCTTCTCTAGGACACTCTGAAGGACTGTACATTTCTTTTATTTTCTCTTCCTGTTGTTCTTACGTATTCATCCCACAGCACCTCTCTGTTCTCTTCATCTCTCTCTTGCTGCAGGATTGTGTAAAGGCCGAGGAGCTGGAACGACTGAGACAAGAGCAGCTCAAGGACAAGGTCTCTCAACAATCCACTGCCTATTAGCTTCTAAGCAATGTCTTCCTCACCGCAGTTAAGTGCCAGTCATAACCTTGCCATAGTTTGAATTAGAGCTGCAACCGCACGTGTTAGACGCTTAACACTGAGACCCCACGCGCACACCTACACAATTGCTAATAATGGCTCTGTTCAAAACAGCATCTAATATTATGACTGGCCCTAAAATAAAATCTAATATTAATGTGCTGCAAAGGCCAGATCTCAGCATCAGGAGGTACAGCTGACGCCAGTCACTGCTCAACAGGCCACTATTGAAAAGCTGCAAAACGAATTGATATTATGGGAAATATATAATTTCTAACTTTTTAGTACATTTACATTTTTTAAAATATAAATTTTACATTTAAAAATTAACATAACATAAACCTATGGCTGTTAATTAAATAAAAAAAAAATATATATGGTTAATTATATGATTTCTTCAGGAAAAAAAAAAAGAATTTTATTAAGAATTTACTTTTACTATTTTTAAAAATAATATTCATATATCTATGTTAATCTTATGTATGTATCTATGCATGTATGTATGTATTTATTTGTTTAAAACTAATTTTATTTTTTATTATTTTTAAATAAAATAAAATAAATAAAATAAAAAATAAAATGTATGTTAAATGATAAGACCCAGGTATTTTTTATTTTCCATGTTCTGCTCACAGTTGTGTGCACAAGCCTTTCAGAGTTTACTTCATTGGCTTTGAGCACAGATGGATACCTTTGGCCTATCTAGTGGGCCTTTTTAAGTGCTCAAATCTCTTGTGTTGTTGTCCATGCATAAGACAGTCGACGGTGAATGCCACACAGACTGTGAAGCTGGAGAAAATGCGGACAGGAGAAGCGTACTTTTGGCTTTATGTAGGCTGGTCCTGTGTTTGGGTGAGGGTAACCTGAGGGCGAGTGCTCAGACGGTCTTGTTTTTACAGTGTGGCCTCTATGTGTTGTGGGACCTCCATAAAGCAACTGGTTCAAAGTGCAACCAACCGCCACTTACCACTGCATTTTCCTCCACTCCTCAGACAAGATTACTTTCCAAACAGAGTGTAGACAGCTTGATTAATAGAGGGGTCCACCGAGGTGCCCTCCGCCATATATTTTCACACTTACTTACGCTCATTTCATTCGCATGGACTTTTATGCGCTGAACCTGTAACCACAGGAGTCCATCGGTTCATAAAAAACACACAGCTCTTTGAGACGTAGTCTGAGAAAATTCATTAAAGATTCTAGATGTTGTGTTTAAGAGCTGATGGACAAGGCCACTCCTAAACTAACTTGCTTTTTGTCTGTGTGTGGGTTTGGGCATCAGTCGCAGTGTGATGCAACATTCATTAAAAGATTTATGTAAATATAAAATGTCTTACTGAGGATTCTACTAATGTTTTTTTTAGAATGTACTGGCTAAGGATTCTGCATGTACCTGTGAGTGTAATGGACCTGTATATGGTCCTGATATCTCTTCAGCTCAGTATATTGGCTTTCTTGCTACTTTTATTTGTGTGTACAGTAAGAGATAGGACAGGAAATTATGGCAATGCTAAACGATTTCAGAAAATGTTGCAAGCCAGATTTAAATGTGAGTTTCCCACTTGAGCACCGTGGCTCACACATAACCGGACCAAAGCTCTGTTTCTAAACTAGAGACAGGAAGTCAAATGAAACAGCATACTTCCCCTTTAGACAAAATACAAAATTTGTACAAAAATAAACTGCAATTCCGTGCAGTAGTCAACACAATCTTTTATAGTCATAGTTAAATGATATTTTAATGCTTAGTTTTTATTATAAAAGCTCTGTAGTTTCAAACATATAATGCAATGCAATACAGTATTGAGAGACGTTCAAATAAACATTCATTGCTCATCAAAAGCCTGATGTGCCATATTTGGTGCTTGTATTTTAATATGATTTTTCAAATAAATAAATAATTAAGTGTTTATCTTGAAACTTACTAACTGTTATATAAAATGTGTACAGTATTTCACTGCAAAAAATAAATAAATAAAATAAAAAACAAAAAAAAAAAAAAAGAACACAAGAAAACAAATGTACCACAACCTGAACATGGTGTTTTTGTATATCAAATATGATGCAGTATAGGGTTAAAATAAATGGCACTTGATTTTATGTTTTTCTATCTAATCCAATAACATTCAAGCATTTTGCTTGTCCAAATACATTTTGTGGCTATTGTACATGCATATATGAAGCTTCCTGTACATGTGTGTGTAGGTCGGGCATCAGGAAGAGCTGATCTCAGAGCTGCAGAGAGAGCTGGAGAAGACTGGATGTGACCAGAAGGAGAAAGAGCTGAAGGAATGGAAAGAGCGATGGTGCTCCGCCTCAGAGAGCCTCCGGCACGCACACACACAGCTCCAGCAGGCCCAAGACAGCCGAGACCAGGCCATCAGCAGCCTGGAAATACAGCAGGAGAAGAACCGCAGCCTGCAGGATGATGTGAATAGACTCCACACTGTGGTAAGGACAGGGGATAAAACACTGGAATTAAAGGATAAAGGTCAAAATTAGAGTCAGTCGATTCACATATTTACCAAAAGCTCTGTTAATATGCGTGTGTGAATAGCCTGATCAGTTTGAAAACGTACAAACAGAATTAATCAGTTATAATTTTATATTTGATTTATGTGACCCTGGACCACAAAACCAAAAGTAAAACTTAAGTAGCACGGGTATATTTGTAGCAATAGCCAAAATTACATTGTATGGGTCACCATTATTGATTTTTCTTTTATGACAAAAATCATGTTTCATGAAAATAATTTGTAAATTTCCTTTTAATATGCATTGCTAAGAACTTCATTTGGACAAATTTAAAATTTAAAATCTCAGTGGGTTTGTGGTCCAGGGTCACATATATAAATAGAAGGGTTTTAAGCATGTTTAATTAACTGCATGCTTTAACCTGTTAAAAATACTAGGAAAATGTAAGAAGGAAAAAAAGAAGAGGAGAGAGCACTGCAAAACATGCTTTTCTTACTTAGATTTTTGTCTCGTTTTAGGCCAAAAGCAAAATAATTGTTTTCTGCTTGAAATAAGATTACCTTGCTTACCCCATTGGCAGATTATTTTGCTTGTTTCAAGCAAAAACTCACTGAATTTTGACTTGTTTTTTCTGAAAACAAGACAATAATTTTTGCTTGTCTAGAAAATCCTTCTTGATTTAAAATCTTTTAGATATTTTGGCTGGAAACAAGACAAAAAAATCTAAGTAAGAAAATGATTTTTTGCAGTAAAGGAGATGGATATAAAGACATAAAGGATGGGGGAAGTGAAAAGCTGTGATAGAGACTAGAGGAAAGACTGGAGATAAATGAGGAAGAACAGTGTGCGTTTAGATGGCTACAGGTCGACAGGTCTCCTGACTTTGACCCCGTGACCTCTCTTCATTCACACATCAGCACACTGGGGACCAATTAAGCTGAACTCCACACTGGTGTCCAATCAACAGTAGGAAATGAGACCAGTACAGGAAATTAGCTTTTTGAGCTCCACCCCTTCCCTCCACACACTTTAAAGCACGTTTAATGTGTATAAGCTCAGGGTTTTTAATCATCAATTTGCACCTTTAATAGAGGAAGGAAACAGAAGAAAAGCAGTTCACTTTTGATTACCAGTAAATTATTCCATTTAGTTTGTTTAGATTGCATGTTAATATTAATAATTTTTGATATCATCATTATAATCGAAATGTCTTAACTTGATCGTCTGGTAAAATGACAGACTTGTCTCGCCCATTTCTTCCAATTGACTGCAAGCTCACATTCAGATATGCCTCCATCCAATCAACATCCAGTGGATAGAACCAAGTCCCCGCCCTGCATTTTTCATTTTTCGATAATCCATTTGACTCAGATGTTTGTCGCAATATCAATCTGTTTCTTCTTTCATTATATGATGACTTTAAGTGTTCTGCTATTAAATAACTGTGTCTGTAATTTTACTGTCTTTGTGTAAAAGTGGAGTTGAAAGTGCAGTATGCAGTTTCTGGAACTGGAACTAAAGCAAATTTGTCAAAAAAACGTTAAACTTCACAAGTTTGGTGTCCAAACATTCCATCAAATTCCTCCATCTTGTAAAAATACTCTCAATGGTTACCATTGTTTTACCCTGTTGCCTGTGTATTTTGACAAGTGTTCGGATTTTGGCTTGCACTTCTGTAACCAAATCTGACTGAATTTCTTTTCGTGGCTACAAAAATAATAAATAAACACACAAATTGCACACTTACAGTACTCAACAACCATTAACCTGGGTTAACAATGTATTTTTATATTTAAAAAATTAAAAATAAAAATCTCACAGACTTCAAGCTCAAGCTTGCTTGTGACCTTCACATGACCCTAAGTTCCAAACCTTACAACTGGTCCGGCCCAATTCTTACAAATTATTCCAAGGATGCCTGCTGCTTCAAATTGTGTTGTGTTTTCCTTTATGATTACTGTAGGCAATTTGATTAGACTGTCTATTTTCTGCTTTATATCCCACATCCACTTACAGAAAGATGCTAGAATCATATTTTATTTGAAGTTGGATCATTGTGTTTGGAATAAAGGGGGGAATTGTACTTTAGCAGATAATTATGTGTAATCCACAATCATTTCCAATAATAACAGACAAAGTGGTTTGAGCCCACGTTATCCAATTTGCCATTTAATGTGAGATAGGCTGCTGCTCGCTCCCTAACAATTGAGCCATTTCCTTAAATCGGCAATTTGCCCTGCTTCCAGAATGCATAGACTACAGAAATGATGGAACATCATATTCCACTACTATCTTTATATAGAAACAGAAGATGATTTTTGTTTGTTTTCCTTTCTTTCTTTCTTTCTTTCTTTCTTTTGTTTTGTATTGAACCCTGCTGTTTTTAATTGATGCCTGTCAGAGGGGTCAGTGTGAGGACAAAGTGCAAACTTTGAGCCACAAAACTGATTTGCTGAGAAATAGAAGGACATGACCAGTGAACTACAGCTCTTCACATACATATGTATACCTTTCCTGAGTATTTACTTAGAAAAAACAATAATATTGTTACTGTATAATTTACAACAAATATTATGATTTCAAATAAGTGTTTTCTATTTTAATGTATTGCAAAATATTATTTATTCCTGTGATGCAAAGCGTAATTTTCAGGATCATTAATCCAGTCTTCAGTGTCACATGATGCTTCAGAAATCTTTCTAATATGCCGATTTGCTGCTCAAGAAACATTTCTTATTATTATCAAGAGTTTTTTCTGCTTCATATTTTTACAGAAACCATTACTTTTTTCCCAGGATTATTTGATTAAAGAGTGTCTGTAAAAAAGTGTCTTAACTGTCACTTTTGGTTAATTCAGTGCATCCTGGCTAAATAAAAGTTAGTTTAATTTTCTTTCGAATTAAATTCATACTGTGTATGTGTGTATACATACAGTATATATAAATATTTGAGGTGAAATAGTATTTATTTATTATTTTCATGCATGTTCAGCATTAAATGAATTATTTATGTTCACAATCAATATTTAAAATCAATATCACAGGCATTTCACTAGGTTTTGATGCAGAGTTTATACCTTTTCATAAGCGTGTAGGAATCTGAAAATTGTGGAGGGGCAACTAATCATCTTGGCTCATGAATATCAAATGCACGACAGTCGCCCAGTAGTTGTACCTGATTTTCTGGAAGGCAGACATTGGTAAATAGACATTAACCATAGCTGTTTTCCACTTTGCCAGTGCTAAGGTTTGCCAGCCTCTAGCAGGTGTTAATAACCCCATGATAAAGCTTGACAAGTGTTTCCTTTCCTGTATTGATGTATTCTTGTTGAAACAAGACATTTAGGCCACTTTGAAAGTACCTAGAAATTTCTAAAATGTAATTGTTGCCACAACCCTGCCTTTTCATGTTTTGCTTTTATCAGCTTTGCTCCAGTTTTATTGATTGTTTATCCAGTAGTCTGCTGCTCAATTGGAATAAACGAGTGCAGTGTAATGTGCTGTGTAAGAAAAGCAGCAAGCAGGTCTGGATCAGAGATTGAGCTTAAGACTGATCTGCATCAATACACCACCTGCTACACCCTCTCCAGCCTCCGATCTGCACATCTATAAGCGCATCCACTGACCGGCATGATGCAACTTAACCTATAATAAGAATTCTTGCATCTCTGTTTCTGTTTGGACAGCTGGTAGAAGAGCAGTCCACAGTCTCCAGGCTGCAGCGTGAGCTACAGGAAGCAGAGCATCAGAGGGATCTCCTGGGCTCCAGAGTAGCTGAGCTGAACTGTGACATCCAGCAGAAAGACTGCAGGTGGCTTGCAGAGCAGGACGAGGTACACCGCACCACATGCTTGGGTAAAACAGTGTCTGGTAAAGGTTCATGGAGAGTAAAACCTGTGTGTGTGGTAGGTGTCCAGTAGAGATGAGACGATCCTGAGACTGATGGCAGACCTGCGGGCCGCTCAGGAGAATCTGACCGCTGCACAAGAGGAGGTGAGGAACACCTGTCAATCATCTGGTCCGCTCACCTTTTGACAGTGTTTAAAGGTCACCTACACCATTATTGAAAAGTTTTTGGTGGGATTTTTTGGTCTCTCATGCTCATCAAAGCTACTTTTATGAAATATATTTATGAGAATTTTATTTCTGTGATGACAAATCTGAATTTTCAGCATCATTACTCCAGTCTTCAGTGTCACATGATTCTTCAGAGATCACTTTAATATGCTGATTTGCTGCTAAAGATTCTTGTTCTTATTATCAGTGTTGAAAACAGTTGTTGTACGGGTGTTAAAATGATTGTGGAAATTCAAATGCATTTTTTAAAAATAGAAATCATTTGTAACGGTGTTAAAAAAAGCTGTAAATTTTGAGCATTTAAATTCTTGCTGAATAAAAGTACTCATTTCTATCCAAAAAAGTGACCTGAATACAGTAAAATATTGCTTTTGGTTTGCTGACGATAGTAACCAGATAGCAAAATCAACCAAATTGGGCAAAGCTTAGTGAATGCACAATATTTTCTTGTTTTTCTTAACAAAGGGCCAAATTATTCTAATTATAGGCTGTATTCAACACTTTTGACCTTAAATTTCTTGGTCAAGGTTTTTTGCACCAAAAACAGTCATACTTCACCTCATACTTAAAGGAGAAGTCCATTTTCCAAACCAAGATTCACCTATAATGTACTCACCACCTTGTCATCCAAGATGTTCATGTCTTTCTTTCTTCAGTCGTAAAGAAATTATGTTTTTTTTTTTTTTTTTTTTTGTTGAGAAAAACATTTCAGCATTTTTCAGATTAAAAAGTATTTAACCCTTTAACTGTCACCGTCCCCTCTGTGGGACGCCAAAGTTTACTTCACCATATTACAAATAAATCCTAATCTAATCATGACAAACTATACATTGTTGGAAAGGTCTAAGACTCCTAAATAGATATTTTACCATATTTTTGTGTTACAAATTATGTAGGAAAAGAAATAGATTAATATATGTTAAGAGTGCAACTTAAAAAAATCAACATCATAACATGAGTTCTGACCTTTGTCACAAAAGACTTTCTTCATTGCCTTTTTCCCTATCACTTTTTATAAATCATAAGAAATTATATATCACTTCAAAACTCATCCTTTGGAAGGCATTTTAAAATCAGACATTGCATTACCACGGAAAATGTACATTAAAATCATATTACAAAATGTTTTCATTCACGAAATTATAAAAATTTAAGTCTGGATAGTGCATTTTTATGACTGTGTTCAAATATGGGAGTGACAGTTAAATTGTATTTTTAAAATTAAAATAACGATCGTTTCATCCTCGGCTGAGATCAGTTACAACCACATTTGGGATTGTTTGAAGCCGCATTTAAACTGCATTTTGGAATTTCAAAATCGGGGCACCGTATCAGTCCATTATATGGAGAAAAATGCTGAAATGTTTTCCTCAAAAAACATAATTTCTTTACAACTGAAGAAAGAAAGACATAAACATCTTGAATGACAAGGGGGTGAGTACATTACATGTGAATCTTTGTTTTGGAAGTGGACTTCTCCTTTAAGACTTCTTTAGTTGTTAAAAACTGCAGGTATTTCGTAGAATGTAGTAAACTATTTTCAATTAGAAACTGCTAGTAAGCTTCACAAATAATTCCAAAGAAATGCTAGCAACATTAAATTATATATAATCTTGTAAAACACTCCAATAATCTTTGAATTTGAAATATTGCAAAAATAATTTTTACATTGAGTAAACGTAGTCATTATGTATGCTAAGGGTTTTTTGCAGGTTAGCCTCCATTAAGTATCTGTGGTAGAAACAGACGCCATGCTTGAAAGCATTGTTCAATTTCACTTTGATCATATCAACATTTACTTGTTTGTTTTGGCACTAAGATGTAGCTCAGGCGCATATATAACTCTTAGACTAGAAGACTGCATCTAAAGGCCCCTGCGGGCCGAATGCGGGCAGGATCAAGGACGCAGACCGTCCAGTCCATCCACTCTCACTAAATAAAGATGGACCTGACGCCCGGCCCGTCTCCTGCTCGCAGACAAACTTTTGCATAACCTGTCAATTGAAGTAGAAGCTGTTCTGGTTTATTTATACATCTCTGACTGGTCAGTTATTTGTTTGGCAGAGTGTCCTTGTATGTTATAAATGGGACAAACCTGTCACTTCAGTGCTGACTGGATGTTTTGAGTTCTTTGAGAGATTTTCTTTTTCATATTTATTAATTTATTTTGACTTTTTTTTCAGAGCGAGCGAGCAGTGAATAATGCATTGGATTCTGCTCCTTGTACTGTTTTTATCATTAGCATTCAGCCCCAGTTATCTTCCGAACTTATGAGTGCCTGTGAAATGTTTGTGATGTTATTTATTTATGTTGCCCTCTCAATTATTCATTTGTTTATTTATTCATGGCAAAACTAACTGCAATTGGAAAATTCATTTTTGCTGAAGGGCACATCCATCCCTCCCCCCACCACACCTCAAGCCGCTCTCCCTCCCTCTTGCACATCAGGTTTGTTAGGAACTGCTTCATGTGGCATTTCCTAAGACTCAAGGGGAGATGTCATTTTAATCCAAGCAGACGGCCGAAGAGACAGAGAAAGAGAAAGAGAGTACTCCGTCTGAAAAAGCTTTGCAAGGGTGATGGTGCAGGATTATAGAGAGACATTTAATGAAAGACGGATGAATTTGATAGACCTTATATATCCACGGCTCCACATGTCTCTCCCACAGCCGTGCTTCATGCTGAATTCCCTCAGGCCTCTGTGCTTTCCTGCTTTTTCTGCCCATTCCTTTCCTGCTTTGTTGCCCTTATATGCACACTATGGACAAACATATTGAAAAAAAAAACACCTCTTAATTATTGAATTCAGGTGTTTCAGTTAGACCCATTTCCACAAGTGTATAAGATCAAGCATCTAGCCACAGAGTCTGCATTTATAAAATCATCAGTGGAAAAAAGAGGTTGGTCTGAAGATCTTAGGCCCTGTTTACACTTGGTATTAAGATGCATTTTGGTCGATCGGATCACAAATGGACAATGGCGACACATACCTATTTACACCTGGCGTTTTAATTTGTCTCTTCTGTCCAGATTTCCCTCCTGGTGCTGATTACGTCAAGAGGCAGGTAAATAGGTGGATCCTTCTGTCGGCCAAAGTTTTCGCACAGCAGTGTTAAAGGAGAAGTCCACTTCCAGAACAAAAAATTTACAGAATGTACTCACCCCCTTGTCATCCAAGATGTTCATGTCTTTCTTTCTTCAGTTGAAAAGAAATTATGTTTTTTGAGGAAAACATTTCAGGATTTTTCTCCATATAATGGACTGATGTGGTGCCCCGAGTTTGAACTTCCAAAATGCAGTTTAAATGCGGCTTCAAATGATCCCAAATGCAGTTGTAAATGATACCAGCCAAGAAAGAAGGGTCTTATCTAGCGAAACGATCGGTTATTTTCGTTAAAAAATACAATTTAAATACTTCTTAAACTCAAACTCTTGTCTTGTCTTGCTCTGCCTCAACTCTGTGTATTCTAGTTCAAGACAGTTAGGGTATGTCGAAAAACTCCAATCGTATTTTCTCCCTCAACTTCAAAAATCATTTCAAAATCACCCTACATCGCTGCAGAAGTACCAACCTAGTCTTTGCAAAGTGAACATGCAAAGAAGATCAAACACCCTTAACAAAAAAGATAAAACGGCAGTATATCGGTATGTTTAATAATCATCAGTGGCTCGAACATTTTCGGCGCACATTTAATGTTCTTTACGATAAATTGCAGACTCTCTTGAACCATCAATGTTAGGTTAGTAGGCAGCCTTTTGTGGTTGCTTGAATGCATTTGACCACATGAGCGTCTACACCACAAAAGCAAATGCGTTTTCGACTACCTCTGGAAGTGGTCGAAAGTGGACAAGCTCAAAACGTTTCACACCCTGTTTACACCTGTATTTAGTGTTGTCCACTTGTGATCCGATCGACCAATCAAATCCTAATACCAAGTAACATCTAATTTCCATAATGACCAATGCAATCTACCAAGAGAAGAGCAAATTAGTGCCTGCTGTAAGACATGCTTTTTTGGGCGTTAAATAATGCCGCAAATACCAGTAAATTGATGAGCGCAAATCTTAGAAAATCACGTTGCATAATTCATTAAAATACTCTCCTCCCATAAATTTACAGATCGAAAGGGAAGCTCCTACAAATGCATATTCAGTAAGGTGAGTCACCAAAACAACTGTGTCCATGCCTTTTCAGTGCTAATTTCCCACTTTGTGTCTTTAGTAAATTCTGAGAGTAGGTTTTAATGCCAAATGAGGGTTTGCGCTGGTGCAAGCTGATAGTAAATCTGGCCCCAAATCTGTGGAGAGAATCTGTAGTTTCCACTGAGTTAAATTCCATGTATTTCTGCCTAATCTATAAATAAAAATAATTGATATTTATTTATTATTTAATATTTAATGATTTAGATAATAGTAAAAATATTTTGAAGAACTATTTTTTTATTTTAATATAATTTAAAATGACATTTATTCCTGTGATGCTAAATCTACATTTTCAGCTATTTATTATCAGTGTTGAGAACATTGCTGAAATAAAAGAAGTTAATAAATACATAAAGTAATGTTTTCAATGTTGGCAAAGAACCATAGAACAATATTTATAATTCATGTCCAATAATAACTTAGGTCACACTTTAGTTTGGGAACTAAACCACACTACCAACTATTAATTATAAGTTTTGCCTCAATAAACTAATCTGCTGCTTATTGATAGTTAGTAAGGTAGTTGTTAAGTTTAGGTATGAGGTAGGAATGAAAGATCTAAAATATGACCATGCAGGCATTAAAATGTGTTTTATAGGTACTTATAAACAGCCAACATGCTATTAATATGCATGCTAGTTAACAGTGAGAATTGGTCCTTAAAATAAAGTGTTGCCCTAAACTGTTACCATAATTTATAATGATCACCAAATCAGCATTTTAGAATGAATTCTGAAGGATCATGTGACACTGAAGTAAAAATTCAGCTTTGCTATTACAGGAATAAATCACATTTTAAAATGTATTAAAATAGAAAACTTATTTTAAATTGTAATAATATTGTTTTGATAAAATAAATGCAACATTGGTGAGCATAACGGACTCAAAAACATCTTGTCTTAAAAATCTTGTCTATTCCAAACAAAACCATATTGCTTGACCAGTAATGTACAATTAATGCTGTAATTTGTTTGACTGTGACGTGTTTAGCTGGCAGAGCAGCTGCAGCAGATCACGTCTAGGGAAGAGGAGGTTGTGGCCCTGCAGAAGGAGATGAGCAGACTTCAGGAGATTCTGACACAGAAAGAGGAGGTGATGGAGACGAACAAACACAACACTACACAGCTCCAGCGAGAGACAGACTCCCTTTACAAACAGGTAAACACACACACAAGGTACAAACACACTAAAAATCACAAATTGGCCAGTCTGGGTATTGAGACCTGAAAAGGATATGGAGTAAGCATGAGTTTTGTGGTAGTGGTGTGAAGCGCTTGTGTGTGTTTAGCTGAAGGGTGTTTGTGAGGTCTCCGGTGAGCGCACTCGCGTGTAATATTTCCTGTCTGCTGCATCGACAATCCACACATAGGCATGGAATTCCAATTAACTTCCTTTAATTAGGCCCTCCCTTGCTCATGGCACAGTTCCTTCATTTATTTTAATCTTGTTTATGCACCTTGATTGTTTCACAATATAGATTTTTTTAATTAGGGAAGATTGATTAAATTGCATTGATTCTCTGTCCTTATTAAAATGAAACAGCCCCCCCACTCTACTCTCTCCAAACCAGTGTTATTTTTCATAATTAGTGCCTGTGCCTTCAGCTTGGCTTTAGGTGTCTGTGTGTGTGTGTGTGTGGTATGAAAATAAAGTTTATCATATTTTATTACAGTATCTAAAAGACAGTTGTAGTGGCAGCCACTTCATGAGTCAGCAGAAGTTTCATTAACGGTTGTTTGCTATATATAAGTTGCAGTTTCCAACAGAATAGCTCCTGAATACATTTAACAAAACACTGCAATATTTTTTGTTTTGTTTTGTTTTGTTTTTATTTTGTATTGTTTTTAGGGCCTGAGCACCACTGGTGCAATGACCCTATTGTAATTGCTCAGTTTTTTGTTGTTCTTCTCCAAAATCACATTTTTAAGGGCCTAAGCATGCTCGAAAACTCATGAAACTGTGCACAAATGCCAAAAGTGGTGAAAATGTACATATGATATGGGTTTCAGATGTGGGTGTGGCAAAATGGCTCAATAGCGCCACCTATAAAATTTCAATGAAGTGCCCCTCGAGCTTTGTTTTACATACATGTACGAAATTCGGTAGACACGAATAACACACCGATACCCACAAAAAAGTCCCCCCGGTACGAAGTCCAAAACCCAAAATGAAGTCTGTTATTTTGAATTATCTCTGCAAGTTTTGTGCTGTTTGGGCATTTTCAGGCATTGTATCTCTCCTCCTAGAATTTAAAACAGATTAACACCAAATTTGGTCAGTGTAATATAAAGTCCTTTGTGACATTAAATTGCAAAGATCTTGAGTTTTCGTTGAAGGGCGTGTCCGTGGCGGCCTGACAAACTTAGATGTTTTGCCATGATTCAGGCATACAATGGCCGTTTCTCAATACCAAGTACACAAAGTTCTGACTTGCGTCCTTCGTAGTTCGGACTTGGTAGTTTGACTTGGGATTACAAACTCCCGAGGACGGGAGGACGCAAGTCCTGTAATTCCGCAAATGGAAAAGCAGTGTACTTGATAACGTCAGTCAGCTCAGGTTATTCGTTTTCATTTAAACATATTAATAGCTGCAAAAATGTAGTTCAGGGAAAGTACAACATTTCAGTGAAACGAAATATTATATCAAACAGCAATGCCTCTTTTCTGTATCATTTAAACATATTAAGAGCGACAAAAATGTGGTTCATGCAACGTGTACACTCATTACAATAAAACAACATGATATCAAACACCACTGCCTCTTTGTTTTCTTCAAAATATAAACCACAACCCTCTTTTTGTACTCATTTAAAAGAAAAAAAAAACATATTAATATGTGATTTAGGCTGCAATATGTGATTTTAATATGTGCACTGTGTATAATACATCTTTACTCTATGTACTCTATAATGAAACATGACAAGCACAACTCTACCTTTTTTGTTAAATGTCAGTTTTAATGAACAGTATTAACCATTATAAAAGTGTAAGTATAAAGTATAAGAGACTTATGTAATCGGAAATAAAGACAAAAGCAAACAATTCAGTCAAATGCATGCTAAAAAGTCAGCGTTGATTTACGATTGATAAATAAATAATTTATGAAGCATAGCTTTATCCTCAGTCAAAATGATATGGCCTGGAATAAATAATAGATTCACAAGACCAAAAATTCACATCTCCGAAATCGGCGAAACAAATTTTCAAATAGACGCTGTCTTTGTAAATAAACTGCAGATTTGAGTTTTAAACAACTACATTCTCGCCTGAAATACTGTTAAAACTACATTTCATGACACAATAACAGTAAAATTTTTAAAATTATACAGGTTTTCTCCTCCGCCATTAATGCTCTCTGATTAGTGCGAAATGCATTCTGGGATACATGTCTTCCTCAAGTTTGCACAAGTCACTTCTTGATGCATCCTTGATAAAAGGGACAGAGGAACAGTACTTGGGCGACGACTGATGACATTTCACAAGTCCACAAGCACCAAAATTCACGTTGAGTCTCGTCACATTCCCACATTTCCATGCCTAGTCAGTTATAGTCATAGTGCCACCTGCTGGCAGCAGGAAGTTTGGCACATCTACACCGGGCTACAGGAAGTGACGTGTTTTACGCTGTAACAAACTCCTCCTAGAGATTTAATGACATAAACATTATATTTGGTCAGTCTAATCTAAAGGCCTTTGCAATGTTAAATTGTGAAGATCTTGAGTTTTCGTTATAGAGTATGTCCATGGCGGCCTGACAAAGTTTGATGTTTCGACATGTAAAATTAAGTTGTTATAACTCCAGCCATACAATGTCTGATCTGCCCCAAACTTCACACGTTAACAGTTCTGGCCTGAACACGTCTAAAGGCCATTATTCTGTTATAATCATAGCGCCATCTGTTGACGACAGGATACGTCATGCTTTACACTAAGTCAAACCAACCATGTTCAGTCTGCACTAAACTTCATATGTTTGATAAAAGTGCTGGCCTGAAGACATCTACATGCCAATATTCAGTTAGTCATAGCGCCACCAGCTGGCAGCAGGAAGTTTGGCACATCTACACCTGCGCGAGGACTGGAGTTGAGAAACGCTGACCTAGACAATACCCAGAATACCCCAGAAAACACCTAGAATATGCTCAGAAACAGTCAGCACACTTTAACAGCTATGGTACATATCAACAATAACTATAAAGATAACCAATAACTATATTAGCATCCACACTGTGTTTATTATAAGTGGACACTGAATTTGTAAAATTTTGTTGATTTAAATGCTCAACATTTTTTAAGTCAGATGGATTCTGATTGGCTGACAATGTTTTTATTATTCATGCTTCACCTGATAAACACTTGATGCTGATCCGTAGAATTTTTAATCATGAAGCTCAGCTCAGCTCAGCTCTTTTAATTTTGATCGATGACTCCGTTTATCCTATACATAACACTTTCCTGTCTCTGTTCTCCCCCTCAATGTCCCGATCGCTCCCCACCCACCTCTCTCCGCACCCCTCTGCCTGGTATGAAAATGATATTAGAAACTAAATGAGATTTGAAATTGTGTGTTTGACAAGTGACTTGATGACAGGGTTTTATTGCAGGGCCTGATCCATGGAAATTTTATGCTAATAACGCTGCTGGCCAACCGGTCTAGTACAAAATTAATCAGCGGCGGAAAAGAACGAGAGAGCTCCATAAAAAGTGTCTATCCTCCTCTCTCTCTCTGTCTGTCTGAGTCTCATCTGAAATAGCCACAGGCTGTTGTCTGTGTGATGAGTTTGCGACTGAAATAGGGACTTAGAAAATTAGACTGAGCTTAGCACTGATTCGTGCTGTAACGCCGCCGCGCGACACACTGCTGTCAACTCCTTCCAAGGACTCACAAGAGGTGTTCAGTCAATTTTTGTTTATGTTGCTTTGGCCCATATGGCATCTTGGACTTATACTGACACCTAGAGGCGTGGATGCAGTATTTACAGTCAGCCATTGTTGATTTATTCTGTGGGAAAAGGTGTACAAACGAGGAAGTACAGAGATAAAGTCAGTAGAATTACTGATATATAGCTGGTCTTGTGAACATGTCTGCCCAGATTAGAATAAAACATTTTATTATCACTGATACAAATGGAGTCTTCATCTCATTTTCTATATTCGTCAACTTTTTTGAAAGCTTCATTCATTTGTCTCAAAAATTACAACAGTATAGGAATAATGGCTAGGGAATATGAAGTCAGCTACACAGTAATGCAAATATATGTAGTCAAGCACAAAGAATACATTTTATGGGTAATATAATATAATAATATAGTATACTACATTAATTATCATGTTATTAAAAATGTTAATAACAATATATTTTATTATAATTATTGTTTTTATTATTATCATTGTTATTATTATTAGTTACGAAAAGTAGACTCTTTATATAATAATGATAACACATTATTAGTATCATTCTTAATGTTGTATGAATTATTAATAACAAGTAAATATAATAATAATAATAGTTGTTGTTGTTCATGAAAAGTTGGCTCTTTATATATTATTATTATTATTATTGTTATTATTCATGAAAGGTTGACGTCTAATAATAATAATTATAACAACCACATATTATAGTATTATTATTAATGTTGTATGAATTACTAATAACAATTAAATATAATAATAGTAATAATTATTATATAAATGTATAATAATATTATAATATTATTATTATATGTAATTTATTGTACATATTATAAATTATTATTTATTATTATAAATATTATGATATAATAATATTAACATAATTATTCATGAAAAGTAGGTTCTTTATATAACAATCATAATCATAATAATCATGCATTATAACTGTTATTAATGTTGTATGAATTGTTGACTATAATAATTATTATTATTATTCATGAAAGGTAGACTTTATATAATAATAATTAGAACAACAACAACAACACATTATTAGTACTATCATTAATGTTGTATGAATTATTAATAACAAGTAAATATAATAATATTAATAATTATTATAAATATTATTATAAGTTATTTATTATTATTATTATTGTTGTTGTTGTTATTGTTATTAACATGTTAATATTAACATGTTATTCATGACAAGTAGGCTCTTTATGTAACAATAATAATAACAATAATGCATTAGTACTGTATATTATTAATGTTGTATGAATTATTAATAACTGTTGTTGTTAGAATCTACATTTCATTATAAAATAATATAATATAGTAATTATTACTAATAATAGTAATCTTAACAATTATTATTATTATTATTCATGAAAAGTCTTTAAATAATCAAATTAATATTATAATATATTGTTGTTGTTGTTGTTGTTGTTTTGTCAATGTTGTATGAATTATTAATAATACATATAAAAAGTAGACTATTAATATATAAGAAAAGCAACAAGAACAAGAAGAATAGTTTTATACATTATTTATTTATGTATTTATTTATTTATTATGAATAACCTTATATATTTGGAATTTTGTTCAGACTGATTCAGATGTTATAAGCTAAGATAATAATAAATGAGAATCACCTTTTAAACTATAATGTTTTCTTCTATTTTGATTTCTGTTTATGCGTCTGTATCCCATTTCTGTGACTCATTTAAAAAGTCTGCATCTGTGTGCCTTTTTCTGTGCCACAGCTGCAGTGTAAATCAATTTAGTTGGCCAATCAGCCATCCTCAGAGTATCAAATGTCCACATTTTTCTTGTGGCTGTCAAGCCTCGCCTTGCCTTCACCACCTTTTACTAGTTTACACCAACTTAAGGAACATTCATATTCTCTTGTTTCCACTGCTTGCTTACTTCATTTATCCCATTCATCTGTCAGCGGTTTTCCCACGTGCATGTCCGTGTTGCTCCTCCCGGCTCGATTCCAAGGAAACAGAAGCGTAGGTGAATCACTAATGGAGTCATTATCAGGTTCCACTCTTTTAAAACAACACAATTAGCGGTGTAGTCTTAATGATGCTTGCAAGGGAGGTGAGGTGCACTGAGGAGACTCCATCCAGGGCCTTCACCAAACCCAATAAATCACGCAAGTTAACTCACAGAACTAATATACCGCATGTGTGTGCGCACAGTAGTCTGTGTGATTTATTATTTTCACCCTGCGAGACATCTGTTACAGTGCTCCTTATTTTTGTAATGCATCATCAGCCAGGGGAAAAAATAATATTATCCAATCTGGGATCGGCTCTCTCTGGAGTCTAATAATCTAATGTAGAGCTGCTATCAGTGAGGCACCACAGACACGCTTCAGGGAGCAAACAGGCTTCGCTGATTTCTGTCTGAGAATCTCTAGCATTCATTATATATGCCAGCCTGTGACTGCAGATCTAAGTCTGTAAATATAGGGTAATAATAGGATGTTTCTGACTCTAAACTCTGTCTAATTAAGCCGTATTTTAAGTGTACTAATTAAGAGTGCTGTTGTACTGAATATCGGCACGGCTGTGAGTACACAGGTAATTACTGTAGAAATGTGCTTTTATACCAGAAATGAGATGTAAGTTACCAACAACATTTTGCAAGTTTGTATATTTATTTTTTTGCTAATAAAAACAGTTCCAAAAGAAGCCAGAGCATCAAGCTTTGCGTGCCACCCAGTTCCCCCTAGGATTTTGTGCAATTATATTCTGCATTATAGATAGTAGTGTGATAGTGTCATTAAAGCTCTAGAACTGTTGCGGAAATTAAATCAACAGTTGGATCACCTTCACTGTTGCATTTCTATTGCGCAGTTTGGAAGCGAACATGTTGGAAAGATGTGTAGGTTGTGAATTAACAATTTACAAAAATTAAATATTACCCTATCAATTGTTTAAATGGGCCTGCCTCATGTTTTTCTTTTCTTTTAAAACACTTGTATATAAACCTGATGCTGTTGAAATCCCAGTGCTTTACAATGAAAATCTATTTTGCCATAAATTACGATTTCATTAGTTATTTGTCGACATTAGAGATTTTTTTTAGAAGTTATCAGTATGGGTTGATATCGTGTATATATATATTGTATAAACTATATGTCCACTTATATATGTAATTGTGCTGCACTTTGTCCCTCTTTTTACATTCAGATCACCTTGACCATCATCTAGTTAACTTAAAAAGTTAAAAAGTTAAAGTTAAAAAGATTAATAATTTGAAAACCTGTGAAATGTAATCTTTAGAAAATGAATAACCATTTTTAATACTGCACATTATGATGTTGTGATGCCTAAATTGATGTATTTATTTTAGTATGTCTGTATCTTTTATTTTATTTTGTTTTTTAATTGAAATTCTGAGTGATATTTTCTGTTTTCATTTTAATTATGGTTAACATTTTATTATTTTTATGCTTTTTGTTATTTCTATTTTATTTATTTTTTTAAATACACTGCCGTTCAAAAGTTTGGATCAGTAAGATTTTTTATATTTTTTAATATTTTTTAAACAAAGCTGATTTATTTTATTTTATTTTATTTTATTTTATTTTATTTTATTTTATTTTATTTTATTTTATTTTATTTTATTTTATTTTATTTTATTAATATGATTTTGAAGTCCCATTTCCATGGTAATGCAATGTCTGGTTTTAAAATGGCTTTCACAGGATTAATTTTGAGGTTTTAAGCTTTCATATAATTTATAATTGCTGATGATTTCTAAAACGTAATGGGGAAAAAGACAACGAAAAGGACTTTTTGCGACAAAGGTCAGAAGTTATGATGTAGATTTTTGAGGTGCACTCTTGTCATAAATTTAGCTATTACTGTTTCTACATAATTTGTAACAAAAAACAGTGGTAAAATATCTATTTAGGAGTCTTAGACCTTTCCAACGATAAGTCAAACGATAGTTTGTCATGATTAGGTTGGGATTTATTTGTAATATAGTGAAGTAAACTATATTGTGAAAAGTGAAAAAGGTTAATGTTTTATTCCTCAAAGAATCCTGAAAAAATTATCACATTCCGAAAAAAATGTCTAGTACCACAACTGTTTCCAACATTGATAATAAATCAATGGTTTCTGAAAGATCATTTGACACTAAAGACTGGAGTAATGATGCTGAAAATTCAGCTTTGCATCACAGGAATAAATTCTGTTTTAAAGTGTATTAAAATAGAAAACCGCTATTTTAAATTGCAATAATAATACTGTTTTTTCCTGTATTTTTACTCAAATAAACACAGCCTTGATGAGCGGAAAAGTCTTATTGGGAAAAAAAAAACATGAAAAATCTTACTGATCCCAAGCTTTTGAATGGCAGTGTCAAGATTTAGTTAACTATAATAAGGCTATAATGCGCTATTCAGTTGATTTGAACATTTCAACACACTTATTGCATCCAAAATAGCTATCGAAATATGATTGATAGCTTTTTTCTAACTATCAAGCAAACTAGGTGTTGAAACACATTTTGTTTATTACTGTTTTGTTGTTTGTTGTGTGCCAGTGTGAAGTCCAAAAGGAGGAGCTGTGTGATCTGCGTGAGGAGGTGCAGCGCTGGAAGCAGGAGACGCAGGAACAGAAGGAGAGCCGGGTGAAGGAGGTGCAAGCCCTTAAGGAAGAGCTGCAGAGCGCACAAAGCCGTCTACAGCAGCACAGAGATAACCTGGAGAGTCTCTGCCGAGAGCTGGAGACGGCCCACAGACAGCAGAGAGACACTGAGGATGAGGTGAAACCGCTCAGCAGATTCACTTTCACTATATCACAACTTCTGTTTCTAAATATAAGTGTTTGTGTGCGTCAGGCCTCCTGCAGGGCGGCAGCTCTCCGTAGTCAGGATGCAGAGTTGATTGAGCTGAAGGCAGGTCTACTCGAGGCTGAGAAACTGGCCACAGACGCAGAGGCCCGACTGCAACCTCTTAGCGAATCCCTCGAGCTCTGCAAACACAAGTACCAGGCCTGCCTCAGCAAGATCGCACAGCTAGAAAACACACTGCATAGCCGGGAGGAGGACCTGAAAGAGGCCCACAATCAGGTTAGTGCTTAAATTAGTATTAGTTACCTTTAAAAATTAAACCTGCAACTACAGATAAAAAACCAGATCAAATTAAAAGAGCCGTTTATTTTCTAATTTCGGCATCGCTTGTAACGTTCTTGAAAAAGCACTTAGTGATGGGTGAAGCTAAGCTGTTCGAAACTCCGAATCAGTTATACCATTGCGTCGCAAAATGATTCAGTATTTTGAAGCGCTCCAGTCGGATTGTGTATCGTGATCATTAGTTTCAGATCGAGACTTCAAATTGCATATCGTAGATCATTTGATTCAGGTCGCGACTTTGGAGCACGTATTGCAAATCATTTGATTTAGATCGGAATGGGTTCGTGAATTATTTACTAATTATTTATTAATTTACTAGATCGAAACTTCGGAGCAGGTTCTCTCTCTTTTTTTAGAATTTGAACATTTTTCGATAAGTGAGATCTCTGATTGAAATCCTTCAATTTTATTTTACAGTATCTGTACAAACCCTGACTTCTACTCTAAACCAATACCTTCCAGTGTACCAGAAATTTGAAATTAATTTTTCTTTAGAAATTCATATTTTTATTCAGCAATAAAATGATCAAAAGTGGCATTTATATTGTTAAGAAGGAGTCAAATAAATGTGGTACTTATGAACTTTCTATTTATTGAAGATTCTTGAAAAAAACTCAAGTTTCCACAAAAATATTATTAAGCAGTACAACTGTTTTCAATATTAATAATAATACAAAATATTTTTGAGCATCAAAACAGCATATTAGAATGATTTCTGAAGGGTCATGTGACACTGAGTAATGATGCTAAAAAATTAGCTTTGCATCACAGGAATAAATTATATTTAAAAATGTATTCAAATATAAAACTGTTATTTTAAACTGTAATAATATTTTAAAATATCTTCACTTTCTAAAAAATCTTTACTGTATTTTTTTATGAGAGAAATGCAGCTTTGGTCAGCATAAGAGGCTCTTACCAAACCCAGATTTTTGAATGTTAGTGTTCATACAATGAACCAGATTGTTTTACTGTACTGGACTAGAGCATTACTAAAAATACAGGTATTGTATCAATGTCACATTATATATATATAAAAAAGATCATTTTAAAAGAAAAAACCTGTTAACTGGTAAACAGTAAGTTACTGCTGTATATACATTGATCTAACCTTACATTTTATGTAATTTTACAGTAAAATAATGTAAAATATACCACTTTGAAAGTGAAAAAATAACAAATCATTATATAATTGGAGAGAAAAACATAATCTGACGTTCCCAAATTCACATAATATTTGTTAAACAGTGCAACAAATACAAAACAGACTCAGCATACATTTGATTTATAAAAGCGAATTCCCTGAGTTTTTTTTTTTCCCATGTTTACCGAAAAATAAAAATTTAGTGATTAAAGGAGAAGTCCACTTCCAAAACAAAGATTCACATATAGTGTACTCATCCCCTTGTCATTCAAGATGTTCATCTCTTTCTTTCTTCAGTCGTAAGGAAATTATGTTTTTGAGGAAAACATTTCAGCATTTTTCTCCAAATAATGGACTGATATGGTGCCCCGATTTTGAACTTCCAAAGTGCAGTTTAAATGCGGCTTCAAACGTTACCAAAAGCGGTTGTAAACAATCCTATCTGAGAAAGAAGGGTCTTATCTAGCGTAATGATCAGTTATTTTCATTAAAAAAATACAATTTAAATACTTCTTCTCTCAAAAACTCGTCTTGCCTCTCTCTCGCTGAACTCTGTATTCTGGCTCAAGACAGTTAGGGTATGATGCAAAACTCCAATTGTATTTTCTCCCTCAACTTCAAAAATCATTTCAAAATCATCCTACATCGCTGCAGAAGTACCGACCCAGTCTTTGCGAAGTGAACATGCGAATAAGATCAAACACCCTTAACAAAAAAGGTAAAACAGCGATATAGGACGATTTCGAAGTTGAGGGAGAACATGAGATGGGAGTTTTTAGACATACCGTAACTGTCATGACCCGGAACAAAAACAGTCCAGGCAGAGTAAGACAAGACGAGCGTTTGGCATTAAAAAGTATAGAAGTTGTATTATTTTTATTAAAATAACCAATCGTTACGCTAGATAAGACCCTTCTTCCTCGGCTGGGATCGTTTACAACCGCATTTGGGATCATTTGAAGCCGCATTTAAACTGCGTTTTGGAAGTTCAAAATCAGGGCACCATACCAGTCCATTATATGGAGAAAAATGCTGAAATGTTTCCCTCAAAAAACATAATTTCTTTACGACTGAAGAAAGAAAGACATGAACTTGATCTTGGGTGACAAGGGGTGAGTACATTATATGTGAATCTTTGTTTTGGAAGTGGACTTCTCCTTTAATTAGTCACCCTCATAACATTCCAAACTCGTAAAACCTTAATTCATCTTTGGAACCTAAATTAAGGTATTTTCAATGAAATCCGAGAGCTTTCTGACCCTCCATAGACAGTAACGCAACTGACACGTTCAAGGCGCAGAAATGTAGTCAGGACATTGTTAAAATAGTCCAGTGATTCAACTGGCATGAGAGTGAGTAATTAATGACAGAATTGTAATTTTTGGGTGAACTATCCCCTTAAAATACTGAGAGCAGACATCAGTGGTGGTGCTGATATGCTTTTGGCTGTGTGTTGTTTGTCTCCCCAGGTGGCACAGAGGGATGAACAGGTCCTCCGTCTGAGGGCTCAGGTTGCATCTCTGCAGGGGGATCTGCAGGTACACTGCGCCCAGCTGGAGAGTGGAGACGATGCCCTCGCCGCACTGAGCCAGCAGCTCCGAGACACGCTGGGAGAGCTGGAGCACAGCCGTAAACACAGCCAGGAGTGTGAGGTGCTCATCAGCACTCTCAGAGACACCGCTGCTACCCTTCGCCGACAGGTATTCCGACCCGAAACATCACTAAACTAAACTAACATGGATCAAACATCTTGATCATTCCTTTCAAACAAATTGAGTCCTACCTCTACTCTACTCAAAGGGAATTACAGGAATCTGATTAGCTGATTGGTCAGTGATGCACAGGATCTTCAGTGAAAATATCTTATTATCGATATTCTCAAACAAGATGAGTATCATCATCAATATTAAAAAACAAATAAATAAATAAAAGTCTGTATGTTGAAGATGTTGTCATTTATTTTTTGCATTTTTAATAAAAAAAGATAAAAGGAAAGGAAAGGGTATTTACAAATATCATATCATTATCATATCATATCAATATTAATTTTTGTAAAGTTATGTATATATATAACTAATATATATATTAGAATTTTTATATCTTATTTACCTATTTTTAAAGAAAATAAGTGAACATTAAATTTTTTTTTACTAAAAGTATTTTTTTTTTTTTTTACCACACAACAGCATTTATTTGTTATTAGTTCATAAACATCATTGCTATCTTGTCTTGCCATAAAAAAGATTTCGTGACTTTAATTCTTTAAGACCACTAATTTTTTTTTTTTTTCAAATATTAAAAAGCTATAACAATTTTATTAAAATATACTTCTTGATAGTTTCATACTATTTATTTATTTATTCATTTATTCATTTATTTATTTTTATGATATCAGGACGGTTGTATCACCCTGATATTTTGCTTTATATCTCTTACAGAAAAGGTCTATTCTAGTCATTGTATGTATGTATTGCATTTTTAATGTTTTTTTTTTTTTTTGGTGGAAAATAAATTATTAGATGCATCAAAACAATAGCATTTATTTGTTATTATTTCATTAATTTAATTAGATGTTATCTTGTCATAAAATTTTTTTTCATGAATTCTGTAAGACAGAATTAATTTAACAGAAGTTTTTTTCAAATATTAAAAAGCTAAAACACAATTTCGTTAAAATATGCTTTTTGATACTGTAGTTTTATACTATTAATTTCTTATGGTTCATTTATTTATTTTATTTTTTATTTTTTTAATGATATCAGGACAGTTGTATGACACCCTAACATTTTGCTTCATGTCTCCCCAAAAAATATCAAAATCAATTTTAATTTAAAAAAAAAAATTAAAATAAAATGAAAACATTTTCTGGTAACACTTTAGTATAGGGAACAATTCTCCCTAGTATTTATTAGCATGCCTATTATTAATATATTAGCTGTTTATTAGTATTTATAAAGCACCTATTCTGCATGACCATATTCTACATCCCTAATCCTACCCAATACCTGAACTTAACAACTACCTTACTAAATATTAATAAGGAGTATATTGAGGCAAACCTGTAGTTAATGGTTTGTTAATAGTGAGAACTGGACCTTAAAGTAAAGTGTGACCCATTGTACTTATAGAAGAGGTATATTCTAGTCATTGAATATATATGAGTTGCATTTTTAATGTGTTTCTGGGGACAAAATTTAGCAAAATAATAAGCATTGACCCAGGAATATTACTCTAGGGATGTTGATTCAGAAAAGTTGTCCTACTTCTGCAAAACCACTGTATATTCACACCTGTGAACTATTAAATTGAATATGAGAAAATCTGCGGATCTGAACTATGAATGCCCCATAATGCAACAGACTTAGCACGCTCATTTCCTCCCTGGAGTTGAATTCTGCTGGGTTCAGATTGCATATCAAGCCAATTGAAACCTAGTTACCACACATACAGGTGGAAAGTGGCTTGTTAGTGCAGCCTGAGGTGTGAACACAATGGGGAAGGGAATCTACACCATTCTCCAGGTGCAAAAGCCAATCTGAGCTTCAGATACGTTTGAGTGTTCTTACTGGATTGTATCGATCCAGGTCAAAACCCTCACGCTTCTCGCTATGTGAGGAGAGAGCATTTTCAGGTGTTTCATTTCCCACAGTGTCAGCGAGAGAGCTGTGATAGGCTCTCTTGAGGAATTCTGGGAGTTGAAGTTGCTATTGATTTGTAGTTGTTGGGTAAAGATTGCGTGTGTGGCCCTTTCAGACACAGCGACTGGTGTTTAAATGGACCTGAAGTTGTTTTGATTTGCGTGTACATTCACCAGGAGGGCGGCTGGGTGGCGTAAAGTGGAAAAGCCTGCTGGGTCTGCGCTGTCTGGTTGAAATAATGGGCATTGCTCTCAGCGGTGGAGGGACAGGCCTTGTCTACAGCCCAGCGGTGCGGTCACCTCTGTCGGATACTGTGCACACTAGGTGTGAGGACCTTCCTGCTCTACCTTCCTGTGCCTTTTTTTTCCTCCAGCACCTCCGGCTTCTTCTCTCAGATGCCTGCGATGCCCAGCGTCCCATTAGCAATCCCTAAACATCACACTCATACGCGCTATATTGATCCGACTGTTTTCAGTCAGGACCTCAGAACACACACGTCCTTCAGCCGTTCGCCCATGTCTCCTTGCCGTATATGTAATTGCTCCCGCTCACTCACAACCTGCTGGGCTGTTGGCATTGCAGCACGTAACCTTCAACAGGAAAGTGAGGAGGAAAGTTTCCTTTATCTGTGATTGTGATGTAAAACAATCACATCAGTCAATCGCCTCACTGTCTTCATTCTCAGCGGAAGCTGTCGGACGTAATATACTCGTAGACAGACTCCTGTGTAGGACTCTCTGGGATGGTCCTCAGCTGGACCAGGGGCTTTCTAACTGGTTTAGTACAACTACTGTAAGAGTTAGACATGAAGATTTGGTCATTTGTGACCCTGGGCCACAAAACTAGTCATTAGGGTCAGTTTTTTTGAAGTTGATGTATGGTTTGTTAGGATAGGACAATATTTGGCTGAGATGCAACTATTTGAAAATCTGGAATCTGAGGGTGCAAAAAAATCAAAATACTGAGAAAATCACCTTTAAAATTAGCAATGTGCATAATTAAAAATACTAATTATAAAGTAAGTTTTGATATATTTACAGTAGGAAATTTACAAAATATCTTAATGGAGCATGATCTTTACTTAATATCCTAATTATTTTTGCATAAAAAAAAATAATTGATCATTTTGGTTGACAGGTTTTAAGACAAAACCAATCATAAGGGTCTTAAGGGTCTTCTTTTTTTTTTAAAAGTGAGATTGATATATTATCGGAAAGCTGAATGAATAGGTTTTCCATTATTGTTAGAATAGGACAATATTTGGCCGAGATACAACTATTTGAAAATCTGGAATCTGAGGGTGCAAAAAAATCGAAATACTGAGAAAATCACCTTTAAAGTTTTCCAAATGAAATCCTTTGCAATGCACATTACTAATCAAAAATTAAGTTTTGGTGTATTTACGGTAGGAAATTTGGAACATGATCTTTACTTAATATCCTAATGATTTTTGGCTTTAAAAAAGAAAAAATGAAATTTTGACCCATACAATGTATTTTTGGCTATTGCTACAAATATACCTGTGCTATTTAAGACTGGTTTTGTGGTCCAGGCTCATATTTAGTCACTCATGTCAAATCAAACCTGTATGAATTTTAATCTTGTTGAATGTGCAGGTTGCTCTCTCAATAAAATTATTAACTGAGACTAATGCTTTCAAGATTCAATATAAGTGCAAATGCGTCATAAAAGTATCCTAAAAGAAGTCTGTATGATGTTTGAATTAATGTAATAGCTTTTTGTGAGATTTTACTTATTATTCATCGATAATCTTCCACTCCAGTGGCCTGTTATCTGCTCATTGAATCAGCTGGGGAACCAGATCAGTCTAATTTCGAAACATCATTCAGATCGGTTTTGTGTTCTAAATCTAACAGTTCACTGAACTCAAATGAACATTTCATTCATAAATTGGACATTGCTGCTTCTCTCATGCTACTTTTTCTTTTGAAGAACACAAAAGATATTTTGAAGAATGTTGGTAACCAAACAGCTACCTTTGACTTGTTGTATTTCTCAGAATATCTTCTTTTATGGTCCACAGGAAGAAATCATACAGGTTTGAATTACATGGGAGTGAGTAAATGGTTACAGTTTTTTCATTTTTTGGATGAACTATCGCTTTAAGCAATCCGTTGGTTTTGCATTTTGTTGTGGTTGACTTTATTTATTTATTTATTTATTTATTTATTTATTTATATGTCCTTTTATTTATTTTTTTTTTTTTTTAGTATTTTAATCACCTTAAAATTACCTTAAGATTTTTTATTGTAATTAGATGTCTGTATTTTAAGTCTATTTCTTGTTTGTATTATGTCTTTATAAGGTACTATAAATTGCTAGTATTTGTGCTATATAACCTTCCTTCTTTTCCATAGCTCGTTGTTTTATGTTTTTCTCAGACCAACAGCAACAGACAGTGTTACATAATGAAATATTATCTTCATTAAGCCCGAGCCCATTTGGAACTGTTTTATATTCAGCCTTCAGTTCTGACAGCATTGTGCTGGACTGATTTATCTTTCTCAGAAGGAAAAACTTAACAGGCATTAGGGCCTGTTATCAGACCTTACTGACTGAAGAGAGAAAAATAGAGACCAGATTGAAACTAAGCTGTTTTTATTTGCTGTTTTACAGTTCAGAATAATGACTACCAGCTCTTTCTCTTCAGATTACTGCTTATTTCCCTATTTTATAACTATTTTTAAGGGGTATTTCAACCCCAAGGGCACATAATAAACTGCATCATCCTGGCTTATGAATATTAATTAGGTGATAGATCATTTGTCACCTAATTAATATTCAATAGTCTTAACTAAAAGGCAGGTAAGTGGGTACTAGTGGGTTTTGAGATTAATCAAGATATATTTTTAGTATACGTGTTCCCTAGGAACGAAACACATGTCCATGGTTTTTCTAGCGCCTGTGTAATTACAAGAAGACAATAGGGATGTCAAACGATTAATTGCGATTACAAAATAAAAGTTTACGTTTGCCTAATAAATGTGTGTGCACTGTGTGTAAGTATTATGTATATATAAATACGCACACATTTGTGTATATATTTAAGAGAAATATCAGGGTTCCCACGCGTCCTGGAAAAACTGGAAAATGGATGACTAATTTTCCAGTCCTGGAAAACACATGGAAAATGAGAGAAAATGGAAAATGTCCTGGAAAATCTTTAGTTGTCCTGGAAAATTATTATTAAAAGAAGGAACTGTGTTGTCCTTTAGTCAAGCCCGAAACAAATAATGCTCGTAGTAGAAAATGGTTAAACTGCCATAAATCGTAACTGACCAGTTTCTGCTTCAAACGCGCAATTAGCAGTCAGCTCTTTTGTTTTATTTCAGCCGATCTCTGTTCTGGACTTACACACAAACTGTATTGCAAGCATTTTCCAAAATGTAATTTGTGTGGAAATATTACGAAGCCTGTAAACAGGACTAAGGCCAGAGATGCTGAAGATGAAGGCAAAACGGAGAAAATACTGGCAGAGCGAGCTCTCTGTTCACAATGCACAAAATATTTATTTAAATAAAATGTAACTGGGGGGGGTGTTTATAGTATATTAATGCATCTCTGAGGGGAACTCAGATGGTATTTTCTTTTTATCTTGCCACTGTATTATCCATATTAAAGTAGTATTTCTAGGCGCAGTGCTGCTTTGTTTACAGCGATAACCAGGGAAACGCTGTATTGCTGCTGTTCCATAAGCACCACCTGCTGTCAGAGAGTAAATTTTTGCTCTCAATCAACTAGTGTGCTGTTTTTGTTTACTGCAGATATTTTTTTTATGTAGCATAATTTCACCAAAAAAAAAAATGAGATCAGAAACTAATCATGTATGTAGAATCTTTCTATGGATCGTAGGGCTGGACAATATGGGCAAAATTTATGTCACATTATATTGATTCATTTCGGTCGATACGATATAATTCAAAATTCTATATTTGTCAACAGTCAACTATATGAAATGTAAGATGACGTACAGGTCTGGATTAAGCATGCGTAAATTAGCTTTTAAAAACGTAACAATACCAGCAGCTGCTTTCAAACACTTCCGTGAATATTTATATCACTTTCTATGAACTGTGATATGCAATGGCCAATCAGAGGTGTTTAAGTTGGTCAGAATACACTCATTTTTCACTTGATCCTTTTAAAGCAACACTCAATAGAAAATATTTGAAGGACACATGCCAATATTTTAAAATATTATCTTTAATATTATTGTTAGCATAAATAATGAACTGCTTTATTTTATTTTTATTTTCAAATAGGTAAATAAAATAATTTAATACTTTTATAATTTAATAATTTAATTTATTACAGTATATTTTGTTTATTTTGCTATGGGACTGAAATTGGTTCTGAAAATAATTTGTTGTAGCATGTAATTAAGAGCTCATGTTAAAGAGCTTATTTTATAGTTAAGTCATGGCCATAAACTGTACGTTTTTAAAGACTTCTCGAGAGGGGAATATGTTACTTTAGGGCGTTCTCCTTGTCTTTTATTCCCGCCATAATTAAAATAAAAATGTCCTGGAAAATGATCACAGAAAAAGAGTGGGAATCCTGAATATGTTATTTATGTACAAAATATTTATATATATATTTATATATATAATTATAAATTGTGTACACATTTTAATAAATGCATATACTTATATATATTTCTTAAATATGTACATAATTGTGTTGGTATTTATATATACATAATAATAACAGTACACACACATATTTGGCAAACTCAGACTTTTATTTTGTATGCGATTAATCACGATTAATCGTTTGACTGCAATTTTCATATTTTTTGCCTCCAAGTTTGATTGTGTAAATAGCCTGTTGCTGTCATATGGATTTCCAACATCATTGTCAATCTAAAAACCTTGTGTGTTTTCTAGGCTGAAGAGCAAGAAGAGATGGTAGTGAAGACACAGGCTGATTTTTCCATCTACCGCGCCACTCACATTCATGCCAACTCAGACTACGAATCCCAGCTGTCCCGCGTCCAGGAACTAGAGCACGTGAGTGAAGGGCTATCAGTGTTTGTCTTTGTAGTTGAGAGAAACACCACATGCTACTCTCACATCTGTATGGATCCATCACCGTAATCTCTGCCTGTTACAAAAATGGGCTTTAAATGGACCCACCTGCTCTCCGTGTCATACGTTACTGTATGCATTGACACCGTGCAACTCGGGGACTATTTATCAGTCATGAGCGGAGGCTTTGATTGAATCCGGAGAGGCTCCGTGCAAGTTCATGGGCACCTTTGTGACTAATTGTTTGTTATGTCAGCGTGGCAGCGAGCCATCCAGCTTTAATGGAGTGTAGTGGAGCGATCCATCAGGCTGTCGGAGAGCTCGCACGTCAGCCGAAGTGTCAGCGTTTCGTCGCGCTCTACGCAAACGGCGGCGTGATTTAGTGCCCTCCTCGCGCCACTGCCCACCCGCTCCCCCTTCCCAGATTGATTACCCTTCTGTCCCGCTGACAGTGCCCGCCATCTTCTGGCAACCTTTTAGCAGAGTTTTATAGATGATTCGAGCACCTCGTTTGGCTATTTATACATCTGTAAGTGCCCATGAAATATAGATTTGTCTTGACACATGTTGGCGTTGGAGCGGCGAGTCCCAGCGCCTCGTGACACCTCGTTATTTTAATGGTGCCAAACGAAGGGCCCCCAACCTTGTCCGTGTTTGCTGATTATGCCTCTACTATATTAGTTTCACAATCAGATCCCGCTAAAACCTGTCCCGCTTGCATGCGGCAGACAGACACGCGGCGTCGAGAGCACGGGTACGTGTTACCCCCGCCGTGACATGCCGGTTCACCTGTCAGAGCCGTGACGTGCGAGTGCAACCCGGTTCCCGGGGTAATTAAGAGATGGCACCCACACGTAAAGCATCCCAGAGACTTAATTGAATGGTTAGCGCGTCAAAAGCGCTGACTGCCAGATTGGAGGCGACACCTGTCAGGGACAAACCGGGTGCTTGCCTTGTGTCGAAACCTCAGCAGGCGTATGCCGCATTGGGGATGCTAAATGAAGGCCAGACGGAAGAGGAATGGAGTCGAAGAGGTGAGCGGAAGCAGCGGGCGTAGCGATAGCCTTAGGGATGGAGTCAGCTCGGGAAAGAGGGGGAATTCTTATCCGCCTTAGGTCGGCCCCTCCAGCGCCCCGGGCATCAACACAACTCCCCCAAGGCACAGTCACAGAAGTTTGACAGCTGTGTGACGACTTTGCATGTTAGTGGAGGTGTGTGTGTGTTTGTCCTTAGGCGCTGTTCCAGTCGCTGGAGCGCTGCGGTCAGAGCGCCCAGGAGCTGCGGGTCTGCCAGCTGGAGTTGGTGCGGCACCGAGATGCCAGTACGGCAGGTGAGTCAACTCCCAGCTCACTTTCTCACTCGATTCTCACACTGATTCCAATCAGCTGGGTGTTGTGCAGAGGTGCAGCGGCTGCAGGAGCAGGTGAGGAAGCTCCAGGCGGGTGCAGTGGATGAGGGCCAGAGACGGGCACAAGTTGAATCTCTGGAACATAAGGTAGCCAATCTGGAAGGAGAGCTACAGGCAACTCAAAGGCAGTGTGAACAGGTAAACAAGTACACACACATATACACACTGTATGTACAGATCAGGTACGTTTTGCCTGTGGCGGATTCTCAGTCGCCCTCTCTCAGGCTATCCAGAAGAGAGACGCCCTACTGAGACAGTCCGAGGCTGATCTTCTGCAGGCGCGGGAGAAGATCCGAAGCAAGGCTGCAGAGGCAGAGAGACAGGCCGTCTCTGCTCGAGGGCTGGAAGCTGATCTGCAGAGAGCCAAGAAAGAGAAAAGGCAGAGGGAGAAAGAGTGCGCCTCACTCAAAACACAGATGCTACAGCTAAGAGAACAACTGAAGGAGGCTCACGCCACCTGCAGAGACACGGGTAACACCGAGCAGAACACCTGTAGAACTTTCATGGTACATTGTAATGATGATAATAATAGTAAATGCCCTGAAGAAAGGAGAAACACCTATTTGGAGACCTAAGCCAAACTCTGTGCTGGGTAGATTGCTTACAAAATGTAGTCAGTTAATGAAATGTAGTTATCAATGTAATCTATGACATTAGATATTTTGGTTAATATAATCTGACTACTTTTTGATTACTTTTTATCTAACTTGTTTTATCACATTCATTTGAATAGGATAATACCATATTGTTATTACCATATAGTACCATATTGATATTAAATTACAAAGACAAAGAAAATATATCAACTTTTTTGTTATCAACAACATGAAGTGCATTAAGCATTTTGTCAGGTTTTCCCAAACAGGGCTTCTTGAAAGTACTGTAGAAGTTGATGGAAAGCTAAAAAATTAATTAAATCATAAAAATATAAAATTAAAATAAATTAATTTCAATAAAATACACACAAGACAGGATTAAATATTTTATTTGTTTACCTGCATGTTACAGTATGTGACCGTTAAAGGTCAAAGTTCAAATTCACAGATAGTTTACTCACCCCCTTTTTTAAATCTAGCTTCAAAAGGCTTGAAACGATCCCAGCCAAGGAAGAAGGGTCTTACCTAGCGAAACGGTTATTTTCTAAAAAAAACAAACAAAAAAAATATATTACAATTTATATACTTTTTAACCTCATATGCTCGTTTTGTCTAGCTCTGCATGTACTCCGGTTCAAGACACAGTTAGGGTAGGTGGAAAATCTCCCATCTCATTTTCTTCTCCAACTTCAAAATCGCTGTTTTACCTTTTTTGTAAGGGGCACGTTCACATCTTTTTTTGCACGTTCACTTTGTAAACACTGCGTCGGTACTTCTGCAGCAATGTAGGATGATTTTGAAGTTGGAGAAGAAAATCAGATGGGATTTTTTCGACATACCCTAACTGTCTAATACACAGACAGTTAGAGTTCACACAGAGCTTGACAAGATGAGCATTTGAAGTTAAATTTTTTTAGAAAATAACCGATTGTTTTGCTAGATAAGACCCTTCTTCCTTGGCTGGGATCGTTTAGAGCCCATTGAAGCCGCATTTAAACTGCATTTTGGAAGTTCAAACTCGGGGGCACCATAGAAGTCCACTATATGGAGAGTAATCCTGAAATGTTTTCCTCAAAACGTAATTTCTTTATGACAGAAGAAAGAAAGACATGAACATCTTGGATGACAGGGGGTGAGTAACTTATCTGTAAATTTTTATTCAGACAGATCCGTTAACCAACAAATAAAAAAGAAAATTTATAATATAATAAAAAGGTATAATCAATAAATTAGGAATAATATACTGTCATTGTGTGAATAATATATGCTTATGTAAAAAAAAATTTACAATGTAACTGTAATCTGGTTATGAGAAATTAATTACACAATAAGCTTACACTTGTGCTTACTCTGATAGGGCATATTCATTAAAAACCATATTGGGGCTAGCTGATTAAAAATCTTTGTTAAGAAGGCTCAGAAAAGTACATTTGGCTCTAAGAAAGCTTGTTTCTTCCATTTACCATCAAATATGGTAGACGGAGACTCAGATGTGGTTTCTTGACTCATGAGAACAAACCACAAAAATTCATGCTGGTCTAATTTGGTCATTTCAGCAGGGCAGTGATTTTTCTCTTGACTTTGCAAGAGAAAAGCAATTGCATTTAAATCTGTGTGATAGAGCGTGTGGGTTTGTCAGAATATGTGTGTGCACCTGTTTGTGTTCTTTAGCGGTCTGAGTCTCCCATCTGAAATGAAACAGCCCATCAATTCAGAGCCTCAAGCCATCAGATACATGCACATCTTCACACACACCACTGTGGGAATGATGCTCATTAGAAACAATATCCTCAACCCAGATGAAGAGGGGCAGATGTGACCGTGTTATCCCTGGAAAGGGATTAGCATGCTATTTTATATGGGCTGTAACATATAATGACCCAGACATAGAAATCTTCACAGATTTCATGTTTTATATGTGTGTGTTTCAGCTCAGGAGCTGACGCGGCAACAGGAAAAAGTGCAGCTGTTGGAGGGAAGTCAGCGTCTGGCTCAGGAGCAGCTCTCAGAGCGTGTGACGGAGGTGGTGCGGGCAGAGAAAGCCCAGAGAAGACTCCAAGTGGAGTTCAAGAAAATAACAGACAGTCTGGAAAGCACTCAACAGGAGCTGCAGGACTCAAGGTAACCGACGGGTCAGCATGGTCCGGTTAGCCCCTACTAGTGCCACAACTACAAAACGAAAAGCAAAAAATGTCTGTCCATTCAAAAGTAACCATGTATTCTGACAAAACTGTTGGCAGTAACATTTATTATAATTGACATCACAGTTCAAGACGTCATTTCCCTGTAATTCCAATGTGATTAGTCACATGGAAGTTAGTTTACAACTCAGAATGGTTCGGTGTGTCCAGAAATAAACACCTGTGAGCAAAAATGGCAGCGTGCAGGTTTCTCAGCATTTTCGGGGATATGCATGTTTTCAAATGCACTTTGAGTGATTAGTTGGATGGCATAGTATAGCATACAGCTTTCCAAACTCAGTTCCTCAGGATAACACTCTCATATCACACTCATATTAAGGCTGCTAGTGAAGCTATGAGCCGATTAATCCAAATTTCTCAGCTTTATACTGCCTTCAAGTCATGTCTCAATGATCGTATTTACCAGATGAGCGCACATGAACGCCAACACAATGCCAGTATTACCAGTGGGAAACTCTGGATTTTCTTTGAGCCTTGACTTTCTGAGTTTGGATCAGGTTTGTTGTAGAAATATTCTAGGTTAAATACGACTTAAGCTTTATGGATGGCAGCTGTCCATTACCACAGGAAATAATTAAGCAATTTAAAATAAAGGTTATGATTTAAAACTATGTTTCCCATGATTCTGGCATTATGAAGTGCAACTGTCGGGTTCAGGATGCAAAAGTTGGGGGAAATGATTTTTAACATTAACTTATAAACCTTTACAGACAGACCTACTGTGAGCTATTATGTTGTTAATTGATGGAATATGCTGTTTTTGAAGCCCTATGCATTATTTAAAAAAATTTTTAACTACACTGTGAAAAAAATGATTTGAAAAAGTTCAACTTTAAGTTTAAGTTGTTTCAACTTAATATAATATGTTACCCCACTGCCTTAAAGTTTTTAGTTCAGTCAACTTGAAATTTTAAGTTACTTAATTGACAACTGGAATATTTTAGTTGACTAAACAAAAAATTTTAAGGCAGCGGAGTAACGAATTATTTTAAGTTGAAACAACTTTTTCTTTTTTTTCTTTTTTTACAGTTAGTCATGTTAGGATTCCTGGTGAGAAATTACATTACCCATAATTTTGTAAGATATTTTCCACCTATCAGAGAATGACAACAAGCAAATTGCGCCCAAGAACTCTTTAGCAGCCCTCCTATTTGATGAAGCAGTTTTCTAGTCAGTCTCAAACTCTCAAACTACTTAAATATTTATGTGCATAATATAATATTGTTCCTAGATATGTAATCAACATCTCTGAGTCAATAGTGTTATATTTCTCCTTTGCATTTATTTAGATTATGTCTTTCGCAATGCTTCATTGGACTGTTATAAGTCCACTTCCAAAACAAAGATTCACATATAATGTACTCACCCCCTTGTCATCCAAGATGTTCATGTCTTTCTTTCTTCAGTCGTAAAGAAATTATGTTTTTTGAGGAAAACATTTCAGGATTTTTCTCCGTATAATGGACTGATATGGTGCCCCGATTTTGAACTTCCAAAATGTAGTTTAAATGCAGCTTCAAACGATCCCAAATGCGGTTGTAAACGATCTCAGCCGAGGAAGAAGTGTCTTATCTAGCTAAACGATTGGTTATTTTCTTAAAAATAATACAATTTAAATACTTTTTAATCTCAAACCCTCGTCTTGCCTTTCTCTCCCTGAACTCTGTGTATTCTGACTCAAGACAGTTAGAGTATATCGAAAAACTCCAAATGTATTTTCTCCCTCAACTTCAAAAATAATTTCAAAATCATCCTACATCGTGGCAGAACTTTCGACCTAGTCTTTGCAAAGTGAACATGCAAAGAAGATCAAACACCCTTAACAAAAAAGGTAAAACAGTGATATAGAACGATGTTGAAGTTGAGGGAGAACATGAGATGGGAGTTTTTCAACATACCCTAACTATCATGAACAGGAACAAAAACAGTCCAGGCAGACTAAGACAAGACAAGCGTTTGACATTAAAATGTACATAAATTGTATTATTTTTATTAAAATAACCAATCGTTGATACAGACTTGCTCTCTATTTTGTGTTTCAGTTGCTAAAAAAGCATCTTTGGTTTGATGAAAAAGAAGGAAAGAAATCTGAAATTTACCCTAAATGTCAATGCGCTTATTTACACTTGGCCACTTCATGCAGTTTCTCTGAACGTATAGTCATCTGATCACATAACGGTGTAAACGGCCTCCAAAACGCATTCAAGATAGATTGCAATCTGACTGCACAAACTACTTCAACAAGTGGTTTGAGACTCATTTCAGATCCAACTGGACAAGTGTAAATGTGTTTGGTAGTTGAAGCCATATATATATATGTATAAAAAAGAAAAAAAAAGCCATATACACTAAGCCATATACACTTTTTTAAAATAAAAGCTCCAAAGAGGTGTTTTTACAGTGATGCCATAGAAGCTCGATTTTTGACTCCCCAAAGAACCTTTCAGTGAACAGTTCTAAAATGAACCATTTTGAAGAACATTTTAAAAATCTAAAGAACCTTTTTTCCACTATAAAGAACCTTTTCTGCATTTGAAAGGTTCCATGGATGTTCAAGGGATTTTCATGGAACCATCGATGCCAATAAAGAACCTTTATTTTGAAGAGTGTATGTAAATTTGACTCCTTCCAGAACTGCAAAAAATAGGTGTGAAAGAGTGTTACACCGGTTTCTGGGGGCCAGATAACACTTCTGCAACACGCATCTCCACAGATAACTCATGGTCCACCAAAGATGAGCACCATTCTTCAGCAAGCACACGCAAATGAAACTTACCAGTCAGCATTACATTTTGAATTTGACTGCCCAGTCGTCTTCATTAAAACTGGTGAATGCTAAATTCTCTCACCAGCGCTCATGACAGTCTCTCGAGTGTTGCAGCATTTGATCTTGAAATCATCTGACTGAGCTGATGAGCTTCCCAGGAGGACTTGCATGCAGCATCAGCTAGGAAGAGACAAAATGGGATTAGGACTCTAACTGGGTTTTCAATGAGCCAACAGCTCTTTGTCCTGAGCATGTGCACAGTCCACTGTGCCAGTATCTCTGACACTAACCAAGTTTTATTAAGCAAAGCTGCAATTCTTAGGACAGTTCAGAGTGTGTTTTTGTCTTCATGACCCTTGTACCTCTCTCTCTGCCCTCCTATGAGAAGGTGTGCTGCTCAATGGAGGAATCAGTGTGGGTCTGGATCCATGTGTGAAACAGATGTTTAACTGGCTGGAAGAGGACGAGAAAGCGCATCTTAACTAGCACCTTACCAAAGGTCTCTTGTTCAGTCAGCCATCCGCTGGTGCTCAGCACAACTTCCCATCTGCCAATACGCATCACACAGGATTTAGTAATTAAGTGGTAAGTTGAGGACTAAATTGGGTGTTTGTGGGCCACAGATCTACCCCGAGGTCCCTGCAGCCATGCAGATAGGGGATTCTAATTGCTAGGGATATTGATCATTCCCGGCGAGGGTGTGCTGGGGGATTTCGCGAGCGATCGATTAGCTGTTACCGTGGCCGCTTCGCCAATAGCTGAGAAAGAGGTAAGAGAGACACGTGGGGCTTTCATGGGATCTCCCCACGCTCTTCACCACCTGAAAAAGTGACACATCACCTAGTCAACTGCCTGCTTCGGTGCCCAGACACCCTCTCTTGTCCTTGACTTGTTTGAGTTGAGGTCGAGGAGGTTTGGATTGGTCAACACCTCTCTCTTCTGCTGCGATGAGCTTTTCTCTTGCCTTTACAGTGTTTGGGGAGTGATTTGAGATGCTGATTTGTTGTAGCTGCGTGTGATTTGTTGATCCATGCTGAAACGGTGCATGAGCTCATCGCCGCCCTGTTCTCGTATTTAGTTTCGGCCATGCTCATTAAATATTCACGCTTGCCTTCTCTATTTAAATCTGACCTCTCTCTCATGCTTACCGTTTCTGCATGTTATCATGCCTGAATTAAGATGGTCTGTCTGACGGACTAGTTGAGTTGGAAATAGTGTCCATTCTGTCATGCCCATACACAATTTGCTCTGTAAATAAAAATCCATGCCCTGCTTTTAAAAAAGACCAGCTTAAACCAGACTTGGCCTCAGATGGTCCAGAATCCATGCATACTGATGCATATTGCACATAGGAATAGTTGGATGTTTAGCATACTTTAGCATACTTTAATTATTATGGAAATAATATAGTTTATAGGAATATGACTAAAGAAACAGTTCTTTCAAAAATGAAAATTTGCTCAAATTTACTCACCATCAGGCCATCACCAATCTCACCAATTTCTCCAAATCTGTTCCGATGGAGAAACAAACTCATCTACATTATTGCAATTACATGAAAATGCATAATTGTTTAAATTTATATTTAATGCAAGCTGCTGAGCTAGTAATGCACTAGTTAAGTAGTGAATTTGTGTTGATATACGTATATAAAGGGATAGTTCACCCAAAATTCTTTTACTCACCTCAAGTTGTTCTGAATCTGTATGAATTTCTGTATTCTGTTGAACACAAAACGAGATATTTTCAAAGGAATAATGTGGCTAACCGAACAGTTAATGGTCATAGTATTTTCGTAGTTCACATCAACTGTTTGGTCATTCACATTCTTTTTCAAAATATCTTTATGTTCAACAGAAGAAAGAAACTCATACAAGTTTAGAACAACTTGGGGACGAGTAAACATTTTTTATTTTTCGTTGAACTATCCTATTAAGTAAAACTTAATGGGTAATTTCATAATTACTTCTATTGTAATTGTATTGTATCTTTGAAATATGTGACCCTGGACCACGAAACAGTCATAAGGGTAATTTTTTTTTTTTTTAATTAAGATTTATACATCACATGAAAGCTGAATAAATACACTTTCCATTGATGTATGGTTTGTTAGGATAGATCAGAATTTGGCCGAGATACGAAAATCTGGAATGAGGGTGCAAAAAAATCTAAATATTGAGAAAATTGAGAAAAGTTGACCAAATGAAGTTCTTAGCAATGCATAATACTAATCACAAATTAAGTTTTGATATATTTACGTTAGGAAATTTACAAAATATCTTCATGGAACATGATCTTTGCTTAATATCCTTATGATTTTTGGCATAAACGATTTTGGGATAATTTTGACCCATACAATGTATTGTTGGCTATTGTTACAAATTTACCTGTGCAACTTATAACTGTTTTTGTGGTTCAGGGTCACATATTGTTAAAGTGTAGGGTCAAATGTACTGGCTAACTGGCTTTAATTTCTTTCGAAACTGATATGCTGTGTATAGAAAAATAGTTGTAATAATAGTAAGTGCTTGGCCCCTAATTACATATTTGTAATGATGAAGTTGAAATTTAGTGCATTTAAAATATATTTACCTTAAATGTAATACTTTTAGTTAACACATTGAAATAGGCATACTTCTTTAAAGCATTACAAAGAACAGATTTTTCCACTGTACATTGGCAGTTCATGGCCTGAATAAGATGCAAAGTGTAATGAAATGGTGGTGGAGGGAGTTTGGTAAAGTAAGGCTCATGTTCTCCTCTTCAGGAGACTGCTTGAGCATGTGAAGGCAGAGGCCAGCAGCAGCAAACAGGAAGCCCTGAGACTCCAGCAGGAGAAACAACAGATCCAGGAAGAGCTGGACATCAGCAGAGAGACCCTCTCAGCCCTGCAGACTAAGGTGAGAGACACTTCACACTCATCTTGCACTTATTCAGAGCTTTAAACGGCAGTATTATTAAAACAAAAGTGCTTCACAAAGCCCCCTGTAAGGTCATGATCCACTGTATTGATCGGTATTGATTACTGTGTGCCTGAGGAACCGTGCATGCTTGCATGCATTCTCGTGTGTATGTGGTTTTGTGGAAAGAGCATGAGCTCCACGTGTTTGTGTAAAACCTGATGCTCATGTTTTGAAAATAATCTATTTTGTGCTTCAGTGGAGGAAAGAACATCCAAAAGTCTGTACAAAGAGTTCATATGGACAATGTCATATACAGTTGAGGTCAAAAGTTTACACCTTGAATCTGAAAAAAGTTAATTATTTTACCAAAATAACAGGACTCATGCAATCATAGAAGGAAAACCGATGCATTAAGAGTCAGGGGTGTAAACTTTTGAACATAATGAAGATGTGTACATTTTTTCTTATTTTGCCTAAATATCTTTTTTTTTTTTCATGTAATATTGCCCTTGTTTCCAAGAAGACAAAATAATTAAAATTTATCCTGATCTTCAAATTCAAAAAGTTTTCACCCCCAGCTCTTATTGCATTGTTTTTCCTTCTGGAGCATCGGTGAATGTTTGAACCTTCTGTAATAATTGCAAGTGAGTCCCTCAGTTGTCCTCAATGGAAAAAAGATGGATCTCAAAATCACACAGTCATTGTTGGAAAGGGTTCAATACACAAAAATGCTGGAAAACCAAAGAATTTGTGGGACCTGAAAGATTTTTTTTTTTAAGAACAGCAGGCAATTCAACTTCAGTTTCCTCTTTTTTGGTAAAATAATTAATGTTTTGCAGATTCTGCAAGGTGTATGGGACCTCAACTGTATTCGCTCATTTGATTAGTGACCTAGAAATAGTACTGAATATTTAATATTTCTTTTTTTCATTTTGCACAATACTATTTGTTTGTTTTAAATCCCTTAAAATTCCCAAACTTTCTGTTTATTTTCTGATTTAAAGTAGACTTCAAATCTATTATGGCTTCAGACTCTTGCAAACTACTGTACGGTACGATAGTGTGAACTTTAAAAATTAGAAAAATTTGGTTTGAAAGAAAAAAGTCTACATCAAATCAATTTGTTTTCAATTGCAAAATAATTTAGCGACCCCAAGTTGCGATATAGTTTAAATGATGCAAATGTGTACAAATCAGGAGGAAATATGATTTTATTACTCTTCTCTGCGCTGAAGTGATGTTAGTTAGGAGCAAAGCTGATTGTAAATTTACTCTTCTATCTTTAGAAACTTTCATAGATCTGATCCAAAAGTCAGTAGCAGTTTCAAATTAATCTCCCTAATCCCAGTTTAATATCTGTCGTGCAGGAGTATATCTCTAATTTAGCCAGCCATCTGAGTGAATATGTCAGCTGTAGAGTTCCCTCCACGTCTTTCTAGTTTATCTGTGATGCTCTGCGCTATTAGGAGGTCATATCAGAAGGATTAAAATTTGCTTCGATCTTTTGAAAATAAAAGAGTGTGAGGTACTAGGGGAACATACTGTAACTTTCAAAATGCAAAACTCCTTAACATTTGTGTTGCAAAAATGGCTAATATAAAAAAATATATAAAAGCATGTATAGGTGTATGTAGCCTATAAAATACAGTTCCTTCTAAGAATGTGATTGTCAGCTCTTCATTTTCTCGGTGTGTTTTTTGCGTGTGTAGCTGTGTGAACAGGAGAAGCTTCTAAACACACATCAGGAGCATGTTTCTGAGCTGCAGCTTACCATTCACAAACTGCAGGAAGAAGAGGTGAACAGTCAGACTCAGCTGCACCTATGCAGGAGAGAACTGGAGACCAAAGATGAACAAGTGAAGAAACACTACCAAGAGGTATTGTGGGAACATCACATATTAATAATCTAGCCTAACCTACACTGTAAAAATTTTACCATAAAAAATATGGTAGCAATGTTTTAGATTTTATGGTTTTATAATTTTTAGATTTTACAGATTTTATGGTTTTTGCACTAAACACCATCATGGTAACACACGTGAAGCTGAAATAATGCAATAAACATTCATTTAACAACATTAGATGTAACATACAAACCTAATGCACAAAACTGATAAGAAAAAACTAAGAAGAAACAGGAATGTCACTTTTTCACACAGTTATTCACTGTAAATTTTACATTCTTTTTCATTTCCGAAAACGGTATAGTACTTACCATTAACCATTTAACATGCTTTTACTGTAGCATTTTTAGTCTTTTACTGTTAAATTCACTGTTGTTTTCAACATATGCTAAAACCCATCCAAACCTGGTACAAACCAGTTAAGTGATTAATCATCAGACTATAAGTTATTATTCGCAAAATTGGTATATGTGTTCTTGGCATGACGCAAAGAATATATTGAGACCAGTTTCAGAAGTTATTTCAATTTTGGAAATTTCATTATTACTTTTGACCACAAGGTGCCACCCAGAAACTTTTTGAGTACCATCAGGGCATGGTGCCAAAGACATACCGAGTTTCATAAATTAGTATATGCCAGTGCAATCATAAAATATAGCCTTTCAAGGCAAAATTATTATTATTATTTTTTTTTTTTTTTTTGGCCAAATCTTTCAGAAGTTGGCCAAATGGCAAAAAAAAAAAGGCAAAATAACCATTTTTCATAACTCCTGACCACTAGGTGGCACTGTGCCAAAACTGTACAGGTCATGGTTATAACACACACCAAGTTTGGTCTCAATATGCTAAAGCGTTTTGGAGATATAGCCTCATGTCCAGTTTGTCGTGCTCTTCATCAGATTCGACCGTGTGTTATTTGAGAACAGTTTGACTAATCTACTTGAATTCCATAACTTTCTGCCAACATGGTCTGAAGATGATCTGAGCCAATTTTGGTGAAAATCAAGCAATCCGTCTAGGACAAGTTCAAAAAAGTAGTTTTTTCAAACTATTAAAAATTGAAAAAAATCTTGACCCATAGAATCTTAAATTTTGTTTTGTGTGTGTTTTTCAGGATTCTCTGATGCATAAAAAAGTTCAGAAGAACAGCATTTATTTGAAATATTTATGTGAAAGTCTTTTTTAAGCATTGTTGCTAAATAAAAGTGTTAATTAAAAAGTCTTACTAATCCTAAACTTTTGAACAGTAGTACAAGTTAAATATTGCATTTATTGATGATTTTTGTTCAGATGAGCACTCTGCAGGCTACGGTGTCCAGGCTGAAGCTGGATCTGGAGCAGGAGCGGGAGAGGTGGCGACAGGGGGTACGAGAGGCAGCCAAGGCCGATCAAAGAGGGAGAGAGCTGAGACTGGAGCTAAGCACAGCTCAGGCCTCTCATAAAGAGTATATGGAGCTGGTACGCTCACTTCCACTACTACACAGACAACGTGAACCATTCCTACCACAGTGGAGACAGATATCACCAGTTAACTGTGTGTTTTAGCTGGCTGAGTACAGTCGAGAGGTGACTGCCCAGAGGAGTGAGCAGGCCCGTCTCCAGCAGTGCCTGGTCCAGCTGACAGAGGAGAGGGCGTCCCAAGAGGAGCGAGTCAGACAAATGGGTGCAGATCTACAGAGAGCACATAGTGAGAGCAAGTGCTCTCAGGAGGAGGTAAGACTGATGCATCTGCATATTGTTGAGATTCATTGTTCAGTCCATATTTGTTTCCATTTACATTTATTAATTTGGCAAGATTTTATCCAAAGCAACTTACATTGCATTCAAGGTATACTTATCAGCCACAGGAACATTATACCTGTATAAATGATCATGATTCTTCAGAAATCATTCTAATATGCTGATTTATTTTCAACGTTGAGAACAGTTGTACAGCTATTTATTTTTTTGCAGCCTGTGATACATTTTTCAGGATTCTTTGATGAATAAAAAGTTAAAAACAACAGCATTTAAAATAGAAATCTTTTATGTTTTTTAAAATAAATTAATACTTTTTTCAGCAAGGATGTGTTAAATTGATACAAAGTGATAGTAATTACTTGTATTGTTAGAAAATATTTCTATTTTCAATAAATGCTGTTCTTTTTAACTTTTTATTCTTAAAGAAATCCTGAAAAAGTATCACAGGTGAATAAAAAAATGAAGCAATACAACTGTTTTCAACATTGATCATAATAATAATAATAATAAATCAGCATATTAGAATGACTTCTGAAAGATCATGTGACTGAAAATTCAGCTTTGCATCACAGGACTGTTTTTTTCTGTATTTTTGATCAAATAAATGCAGCCATGATGAGCATAAGAGACTTAAAAATAAAATAAAAACATATGTGGTCTTAATTCAGTAAGAAATAAAATATGCAAGATTCCTCACAAATGCAATATGTAACATACTCCTTTGTTTCAGCTGACATTTTCAAACCCATACAAACAAACATTTGGTGCAAAATTAAAATGAATGTAATTTGCATTTTCTATTTCCCATTAACATACTAAGTATTTGTTCATTCATTTCATTAAAAGTAAAATGCATTATAATTTTCAGAATTAAGATTGAAACATGTTAGAGAAAATTGATTTATTTTACTTTTTTTTGTCAATTAGTTAAAAGGGAATTTCGATGTTATTTTTCTGAAATGTGTTTAGACTCACAGTTAGTTATCTGAATCTTTTTCATGATTTTTCATGCTTTTTCAGCAAAATCTTTCTGTTTTAATCCAAAAAAAGGTCAAAATTAAATATGTTTATCATATAAACTAATTGTGTCTTGGATTAAACAGCTCAATTAATGTGGATTACTTTTACAATGTCTTTATGCACATTTTAAAGCTTGAAGGTGTCCTCGGATGCCCATTTTCCACAAGTTGATATAATTCTTTAGCGTTTTAATGAAAAGTCTATAGCATACTTTGGTTAAAATTTTTAGTAGTGTAAAAAACACCCAAAATCAGCTGTTTTCATAGCAACCCGTCTTGTTGCGTGTTTCTTCTGTGGAGTGACGAGCAGTACTGTTTACTTTAGCTGCATTTAGCCGCAAAACTTGCTAACTAGCACATTATTAACAAAGTCAATTTGCAAAGATGCATACAAAAACCCTTATATTCACTTGTTCTGTAGGTGAGGCTGGATCATGAATGATTTGCGCTAACATAGATGCATTTATGTAGATCAGGGGGCGAATTCCCTTTAAAAACAAATGTAATCCTTCACGCCTCAGATGTCAGGAGTAAATGACGACTGCTATGTTCGTTATTACATCCAATGACAAAACACCTTAGTTGCTTAGTAGTCGAAACAATGGCGGACAGTTCACAGCTCACTCAGGGCAGGTCTAAGGTAAGACGGCCGTGTCAGTCAACTATCGTGGGAGCGGCCTTGATCGGTGTGACATCACACAGCCAAGACTCAGACAATGACCTGATTTGAAAAAGAGGATTTAAATGATAGAGATTACCACTGGGTGGATTTTTAGCATTACAGGGTGGTTACAGTTACAGCACAGTACATTACAATATACACACTGCCAACACACAATTATGTTCAAACAACATGTAAAAGTAAATTTTGCATCCGATGACCCCTTTAAAAGTTTTGGTTACTTGGACTATCAAAGTAGAGACAGAACTCTCTCGGGTTTCTTTAAAAATATCTTAATTCGTGTTTAAGATATATTAAGATTAATCAAAGTCTTATAGGTTTGGAGTGACATGAGGATGAGTAAATGATGACAGAACTTCGATTTTACGAAGTACCTCGTAAAATCAGACGAAAATGGTTAACTAATACTAAAACCACAAACCCAAAACTGCAGCTAAAATCTGATTGGCTGATAAGAATGTTTCAGAACCAACAGTGATGTCCATAAGGAAGGGAGTTCTCTGACTTTGGCAACCCCCTCAGTGACACTTTGTCCTGAAGTACCTTAAATATGTGCAAAACTGCAGCGCTTGTGCAGACAGTAGGGCCAGTGTAGTTATTTAAACCACTCATTCTCATTCTTTAAGTGCTGTCAGTGTTGTAGGGTAACTCTAATTGGTTTTGGATAACCATCCTTGTCATTTTATGGTCAGCAAACTCTACAGGATAGCAATAAAACAGAAAAATAAAAAATAAAGTCTCCGCTGTCCAGGCCCTAATGTATACATACACACACACACACACACACACATTCACACTCCGGTCGGACTGCAGAAATAATGATTATGCGCGTGTGTTGTGCATCGGTTGTCTGTTTTCAGCTCTGGCTTTTAAAAATAATTGCTGTTGGTGCTGCAGCCGTATCAGAGGAAGGCCAGTAATGATTCTCGCCAGTCGTGTGGAACGCGGCATGTGGGGAAGCGGGGGGAGACAGACGCCAGAATAAAGGCGGCTATCATTTCTGTGTGTGTGTGTTTGTGTGCCTGGCACATAATTATGGTTGCGTAAGGCTGTGTATGTGTGTGTGAGGTGCTATGATTACAGCGAGCGCGCGCGCGTGTGTGTGTTTGCAAATATACTCCGGCCCCCGTCTATAAATCAGGTGTGAATTGAAGAAACTGATGAGTCGAGAATCTCATTTGAGTGTGTGTGTGGGATCACAGAGGGATTAGAGTTGGATATAAAGCTGCACAGGTGTCTGAGACTACCTCATAACTCGCTCACACACACACGCAGCATTTTAATTGTCTTTCTCCTTTTCTTCACCGCCTTTTATTGGCTCTCGTCTGCAGTGTGTGCGCTCTGGGTAAAGGTCACTGCGCTCCAACATCTTACACACTGACAGCGTTACTAGCCATGAAACTAGTCTGCCTTTTAATTTAAGCTGAATTCTCCTATGCTGAAACTTGAGATCTCATATGAGGCAAAATTGCATGAGCTGCTGTAGATTTGCCACATCATAAGCAAAGTAATAGCAGTTTGTTCAGGGATTTTAAGATTTTAGAGATTTTAATACTAGCAAAGATTAAGTCAGCACTTGTGTTTTGTTATTTTGTGTCCTTTGCAGAGAATCAGCATATAGTAAGATTTTTAATGTTTTTTTTAAAAGAAGTCTCTTCTGCTCACCATTCCTGCATTTATTTGATACCACATACAGCAAAAACAATAACAATTTTGAAGTTATTTTTACTATTTAAAACTGTTTTCTGTTTGAATATATTATAAAATGTAATTTATTCCTGTGATCAAAGCTAAAATTTCAGCATCATTACTCCAGTCTTCAGTGTCACATGATCCTTCAGAAATCATACTAACATGCTGATTTTAATAAATAAATATTTTTTATTATGTTGTTGTTGTTGTAGTTATTATTATTTTTATTATTATTATTACTGTTATTATTGAAAACAGATGAGTACATTTTTTCAGGATTCTTTAATAAATAGAAAGATACAAATATCAGCATTTATCTGAAATAAAAAGCTTTTGTGAGTATATTTATTTAATTTTTATTTATTTATTTTATTTTATTTATTTATTTATTATTATTTTGGGAAATAAATTATAGAAATTAATACTTTTATTTAGCAAGGATGCTGTAAATTGGCCAAAGTGATGATCAAGACATTTATAATGTTACAAAAGATTTCTATTTCAGATAAATGCTGATCTTCTGAACTTTATATTCATCAAAGAAACCTGAAAAAAAATCTACTCGGCTGTTTTCAACATAATAATATATGTTTTAAATATTTAACAATTATTTTATTTTATTTTATTTTATTTTATTTTATTTTATTTTATTCTATTTTATTTTATTTTTTGTGCAGCAAATCAGAATATTAGAATGATTTCTGAAAGACTGGATTAATGATGCTGAAAAATCAGCTTTGAAATGACAGGAATAAATTACATTTTAAAATATATTCAAATAGAAAACAGTTATAATAAAAATATTTCAAAATTTAGCTGCTTTTTCTGTACTTTGGATCAAATAAATGCAGGTTTGGTGAGCAGAAGAGACTTCTTTAAAAAAACATTAAAAATCTTACTATATGCTGATCATATTCTCTGCAAAGGAACCTTTGACTGGTAGTGTATATATTAAACATTAACTGAAATTATAGATTAACTGAATATTAATTGAAATAAACATTTCTCATTTTCATTTAGTTTAATTTAAGTTAGTTTAAGAACTAAAATTACTAAAATATACTAAAATAAATATACAAAAAACTATAATTGGGTAAATAACTATATGGATATTATAAAAAAAACTAACATTAAAATGACAAAAACACAATAAAATTCCTAAAAATCTACTAACATTGAAATGAAAACAGAAAATATAACATATAAAAAATAAAATCTAATTTTAAAAAATTACCAAAAACTATAATAGTACTGTATATCAATAATGCTTAAATAACACACACAAAAGTTTGGGGTCAGAAGGACATTTATTTAAAAAAAAAAAATACAATGAATTTTTTTTACTATGAAATTTCAAACTGAAAATATCTGTTTTCTATGTGAATATATTTTAAAATAATAATAGTAATTTATTCCTGTGATCAAAGCTGAATTTTCAGTCTTCAATCTTCTCCAGTCTTCAGTGTCACATGATCCTTCAGAAATCATTCTAATATGCTGATTTGTTGTTCAAAAAACATTCTTATTTTCATATTGAAAATGGTTGTGATGCTTAATATTTTTGTGGAAAATGTAATACTTTTTTACTTTTTTTTTTATAAGACCTTAAAAAAAAAAAAGAAAGAAAAAAAATACATTTTTAATATTATAAATATCTTTAATATCACTTTTTATCTATTTAATGCATCAGTGCTGAATCATTTCTTCACACAAATCAGTCAGTTCCCAGTTAAAAACCTTACAGGTAGTCCTGCCCCAAAATGAAATTATTGGTTGAGCCATAAATTAATTAGGGAAATAAAGGCTAATGTGTAATTACAGTCTCCATGTTAGATTTTAAAATCAAAATTACACACTTGGCCTTTAATCAGAGCTGATTTCTGTCTCTTTAGGCTCGGGCATGTGAGGGGCGACTGGAGGAGCTGCACACCCAGCTGGCACGCTCACAGCAGTGGGCACAGCAGCAGATGACGTCCCTGCAGGCCAGCGAGGAGGAAGTGCTCATGCTGAAGATGGAGATGGCCTCTCTCAGAGAGAATTACACTGCTAAAGTAGCTCAGGTCAGCCACAATATCCCAACATCATTTCTATTATTCCGCTGCTTATGTGCTAATTGGTCTCTTCCTGTGCAGGTTGAGGCTTTGCTCTCACAGATAGACACTGTTAATCAGAAATACAGCACAGCTGTGTGTGAGGCGGACGTTTTGCGGCAGTGTTTAGGAGATGCACGGAGTGACAGCTCTCGACTTCACAGGGAAAGCGAGCTCGTCGTGACCAATGTGAACCAATGGGTGAAGGAGCAAAAGTAAGACTTGTTGTCTTCTGCTGCATTCAGTAACATTTTGGATATGTAATCATTGGTATGTAGTACCATGGTATTATATTGACAGTATTTATTTATTTTTTTGCAAGTATAGAAAGCTAAACACAGCTGATTGAATACTTGATTCTGATTGGTCAATTACTGCATTCTATGTGCAAATACTTTTGGATAATGACAGCAAAACTCCAAAATTAATCATCCTAGGCAGTGTCATTATTGTTAACTAAAATTTTATATATTAAATATTAAAAGTAATTTTCGTTGGTTAAAAAAAAAGTTGAAATTAAATATAAATATTAGACGAAAAGCTTACAGATTACACTTAAAAATATAATGATATGAAAATTAGAAATGTTGCCTTAAAAAGAAAAAAGTACTAAAATTACCAAAACTGAAAATAGAAACAGAGCTTAATAGAAGTATTTACAAATAATGCATCACATAAAATGACTAAAACAAAATATAAAATCAATGTGATTTGAAAATATTAATGCTATAATAATATATAAATAATACTAAAATATCATTGGTCTCAGTCTGACAATTTCTTCACTAAAAAATAAAAATGGTCTATGATTTCTGCTTCACTAGTAAATTTAACAAATAATGGTAATGGCAAGTAACACATTGAATTAAACATCACATTCTGAAGTAGAAAAAAATAAAGTAGTATATATGTCAAACGTTAATTTTTATAGTGTAGCTGTGTTAGTTTATGTCTTGTATCACTCCATCTTCATATGTGACCCTGGATCACAAAACCAGTTATAAGGGTCAATTTATAATTGAAAATATTTGGGGGGAAAGAAATTATGAAAATTAATACTTTTTTTTTTATTTAGCGAGGATGCTTTAAATTAATGATAAAGACATTTATAATGTTACAATTATATTTCTATTTCAGATAAATGCTAATCTTCTGAACTTTCTATTCAGAAAGTGAAAAATAATAATAATAAATGTTTTTTGAGCAGCAAATCAGAATATTAGAATGATTTCTGATGGGTCATGTGCCTGGAGTAAATGATGCTAAAAATTCAGCTTTAAAATCACATGAATAAATTACATTTTAAAATATATTCAAATAGAAAACAGTTATTTTAGGAAAAATATTTGAAATTTTACAGTTCTTGCTGTACTTTATGTCAAGTAAATGCAGGCTTGGTGAGCAGATGATGTCTTTAAAAAACATTACAAATCTTACTGTTCAAAAACTTTTGACTGGTAGTGTATATATTAAACATTAACTGAAATGATAGCCTAACTGAATATTATTTTATTTAAGATAGTAACATTTCTCATTTTTATTTAGTTTAATTTAAGTTAAATAATATATATATAATATATAAAAAATATATATATAAAAAAATAAAATAAATATATATATATATATATATATATATATAAAAAATCAACCTGATTTGAAAATATTAATGCAATAATAATATATAAATAATACTAAAATATCATTGGTCTCAGGCAGCCAATTTCTTCTCTAAAAAATGGTTTTACTTTGAAACAATCAAATTTACTACTTAACACATTGAGTTAAACATGAAATTTTGAAGTAGAAAGAATAAAGTAGTATATACTAAAAACATACTCCAAAAATATTTATTTACAAGTTAAAAATCTAGTTTAGCTGTGCTAAATATGTGACCCTGGACCACAAAACCAGTCATAAGGGTCAATTTTTGGAAGCTGAGGTTTATACATCATTGAATACTTTCCACTGATGTATGGTTTGTTGGGATATGGCAATATTTTGCCGAGATATAACTATTTGAAATTCTGAATTTTGAGAGTGCAAAAAAAATCTTAAGTTATTAAATATTAAAATATTTAAAGTTGTCCAAATTAAGTTCTTAGCAATGCATTTTGCTAATCACAAATTAACGCTTTGATATATTTACAGTAGGAAATTTACAAAATATCTTCATGGAACATGATCTTTACTTAATATCCTAATGATTTTTGGCATAAAAGAAAAATCGATAATTTTGACCCATGTTTTGTTGGCTATTGCTACAAATATACCCGTGCTATTTAAGTTCAGGTTCACATATAACAATGTAATTTTACCTCACTTCAATGCTTCATGTTAATTTATGTTTATATTTTGTATTTTATAAGTAGCTGTGTAATTAACAGCATAATATGCAGTCAGTCAGTCATTATTCCAAAATAAACCCCTTTTCCCCTTTTTACCTACGTGATCACCCTTTTGCAATAAGGACCATCTGGCTGAGTGTTTTCAGTTACATAACATCAAATGTGACTTTTTACTACATTGCGTATCTCACACTGTATCGCATGTTTCAGTGCATGCTTCTTGTTGGAATCAGCATATAGATTTACAAAGTCTAAAAAAGTGTCTGTGGTGCATCAGAACTTCTGCATCCAGAGAGAGGCAGTGTTATAATGGCTGTATCATTATCATTCAGCATCATGGTTCATTGTGACAGCAGCTCGCAGCTTCCTCACTGCAGCCCATTATCTCTGCCCCTGCTCCACTCCAGGCACACTAATGAGAAACTGGCACTCAAGATCAAAGACCAGAGCAGGAAGATCATCCACCTGACAGCTGAGAGAGAGTAAGCCCCGCTCACCCTGTCCAAAGCTGTTTCCGCTCCTCTCAGCTTGGAGTGTGTACAAACATGGATTTTAGGTCCAAGTAGCAGGGAATGTGCATGCAAAGATACGCTGAGAGGGTGCACTTGTGTGAAATGGGATTAGGCTGTAATGTTTGTCCTGTCTTCATGCAGTCACCTTCAGGAGAATGTCAAGGGTTTACAGGGGGAAATCAGGAGGCTGAAAGCAGAGCTGGATAAAGAGAAAATGGAAGCAGAGCGACTGAAGGTAACACACACTCCAGCGCATAGCCTCTAAAACACACATCTATAGATATTTATTTTATCAGCATCAATTTTTATATTGAAGTCGGCATGAACCACAAGTTATGACTGACTTTACTAGTGTATTGTGACTTATTTCACAGTGAAATGGGCAGCACTTAATCAGTTACTGATCGGACTGTGAAAACTCATTATTGCATACAGAAATCGAGGCAGACCTAAATGCAACTGGTCATATCACAGGAAGAGCAAGTCATGACATTTTGTTTAGAGATTTTAAAAAGTTAAAGAAAGAAAATAAAATACTGTTCAAAAGTTTGGAGGCTGTACAATTTATTTATTTATATAATTCTTATTTTATTTACTATTAATATTATTATTTTTTTAATAATTAAATTGCTCAAAAATGACAGTAAAGACATTTATAATACTACAAAAGATTTTTATTCCAAATAAATGCTGCTCTTTTAATTCATCAAAAAATTATCATGATTTCCACAAAAATATTTAGCAGCACAACTGTTTTCAACAAATGAGAAGTGTTTCTGATTTCATTCATATTAGAATGATTTCTTGAGGATCATGTGACACTGAAGACTGATGCTAAAAATTCAGCATTAAAATTCAGGATTAAAATGATTTTAAACTGTATTAAAAAGCAAATAGTTTTTTTACATTGTAATTTTTACTGTATTTTTGATCAAATAAATTTAGCACAAGAGGCTTCCAAAACATTCAAAAGCATTAAAAAAATATTACCTCGCAATAAGACCAGTAAGAAAAGTTAGGAAAATTAATTTTGATTTTCTACTGACTTGTAAATTGTCTCTTGTAATTCATCACCATTTTAGTCACATTTTTGCATTTTTATCTTACATGGTCCTGTGTGTTTTTACTGAATATGAATACAAATAATCCATGTAGCCTTCAAATTAATTAGCAAATTTAAACTTTAATTAGCAAATATAAATTACAAAATACTGTTTCAAATCCTTGCAGACTGAGTATAGCATGCCACTCTGCAGAAAACATAAAATATATTTTATGTCAGTGACCCTGTATTTTTGTATTCTTTGTAATATATTTTGATAATGTTCTTTTCTAATTTGTGTTTCTTGATAACCACAGCACTCTCCTCATAGTTACCAACATCACTGAGTGAATATTAACATTCACCTCTGTGGGGAACAGGCCGTAGCCTCGATCTTCTATGTAAACAGGTCTTATATGCAGGTTTTGCCTCGAATCGCCTGTCCAGTTTGATCTTTCTTCTTCTCCTCTTATAATTCCTGAATGACCCAGTGCTGGCCATTTCCTATTATACCTCTCCCTGTCTTATTATTTTTTCTCTCTTCCTCTATTCTCTGTTATCCCGTACTCATGCATAACATCAGCGAGACCGTCTTTGTTGTGATTAGGTTGGTATTTCTATCAGATGCAGAGAAAAGGTGTCCTATAACCACAGTTGAAGGTCCATGTCACCATTAGCCATCTCATTCTGGAGCGCCTGTCCTCTCGCCGCGGAATGATCCCGCGCTGTAGGTACAGGCTTATCCTCCGTAATGGGGTCTGATCTGATTCACACTTGTGAAATTGGAAAGGAGAAGTTTAGAGATGATTGGAGAACTTTTGGCATAGCAGAGGCCGAGGGCTGGAGCTGCCGCTCTGAACCCAATCATTCAGGCGTTGTTGACCGTGCTGATGAGCCCGTCCTGCAGGGTTGAATCCATTCTCCTCCCTGTTTGTTCAGAAGGTCCAGGACCTGCTCCACATGCCACCTTATTCCATTATTGATGATGTAGAAGGAGCAAGAGAGTCAGAGACCCGCTCAGGGTTTGACTTTACGGAGTTATAGTATTTCAGAAGTTTTATTCAAAGAAAAGTCAAAGAGCCGATGAAGCATCTGGTAGAAGTCTTGACTAATAACGCATAGTGCATTTTTTAAAATGCCACTATTATGGATTTTCATGCAGGGTGTAACACAGCTCTAAGCAAATGAAAACATCCTGCAAAGTTGTAAATCTGAAAGTGCTCAGTGTATAAAGTTCAAAAGAAAGTTGATTCCGAGTCATGTAAATGAGTCATTTTTAAAACTGATCTTGTTGACGTCAACATGAAACATTAGCATATTGCCCACTTGTTGCTCACACAGACCTGGGAAAACTGTAGCAGATTCTTTTATAGCATCATGTCGAGAAGACGCTGTGAGGGTGCATCTGTTGGGGTACAGTTAGGGCATGTCGAAAAACTCCCATCTCATTTCCTCCTCCAACTTCAAAATCGTCCTAAATTGCTGCAGAAGTACCGACCCAAGTGTTTACAAAGTCAACGTGCAAGGAGGGACAAATACCCTTTACAAAACAGGGTGAAAAACAGCGATGTAGGACGATTTTGAAGTTGGAGGAGAAAATGAGATATACCTTTCAACATACCCTAACTGTCTGAAACAGAGTGCAGAATATGCATGCGCATCGCAGAGCTAGACAAGACAAGCACTTGTGGTTAAAAAGTGTATAAATATTCATTTTTTTAAGAAAATAACAGATCGTTTCACTAGATAAGAGCCCTTAGAAGCTGCATTGAAACTGCATTTTTACCCTTCAGTCAGTTAGGCACCACTGAAGTCCACTATATGGAGAAAAATCTTGGAATGTTTTCCTGAAAAAAATGTTATTTCTTTGCGACTAATGAAAGAAAGACATGAATATCTTGGGTGACATTTTTATTCTGAAAGTGGAGTAAAACAATTGTTACTCTGTAGCATGCAAAATATATATTTAGTACGTATTTGTGTGTTGTGTTCGCATCGAACAGCTTGAAGGTCTCTGGCTAACCGGCTAACAGCAATATCTGTTTGTTTACAATTTCCTAGAAGTGTGTCGATGAATGGTAGATGTTTGTCTTTGTTATTACTTGGAGTTCTGATAAAGAAAAGAGCAATACGTTGATGTACAAACTGCAGTGCTTTATCAGTACGTTTCTGCATTGGGCTAATGCATATACCATGGCTGTTTGTGTGTTTAATATAATGGTGATGGGTGTTCCATTTCCGACAGATAATGCAATAGACCAATCACAACAGACTGGGTCATCAGACCAATCACCATCATCATTGACCTTGCATGCATGTCAACCTGTTGTTGGAGAGTCCAAAATATGAACCTTTTATAATTCGTAATAGGGCACTTTAAGAAACGGTTCACCCAAAATTGATAATTCTGCCATTATTTACTAACCCTCATGTTGTTCTAAACCTCATTGCCTTGAACAAAAAAAAGGATGTATGTATGTATGTGTGTGTATGTGTGTATATATATATATATATATATATATATATATATATATATATATATATATATATATATAAAATATAGGGCTGGCAGTATTATGTATATAAAAATAAAAACACATTCATGTATATATTGAAGAATTATTTACAAGTTATTTTCTTTAATATATACATTAATTAGTGTATTTATATATACACACAGTACACACACATATATTAGGCAAACTTTTAAAATAAAAAACTTTTATTTTGATTAATTGTTTGCCAGCCCTAATATATATATGTAATATTTTATATAAATTTTTCTTTTAGTTTTAGTAATTTTGTTTTGTGCTTTTTTTTGTACTTTTTTTATTATTATTTTATTCATTTTGTTTGTGTGTGTGTGTATATATATTTATTTATTTCAGCTTTATTCCAATGAACAAAAACATGTTACTTATCTATATACATCTCTGATTTCTAAGTGTTTGAAACTGTTACAAGAATTTTATTTTTCTTCATTGTGAACACTCTCATAACATCATGAACCACTTTTATGTAGGTTTTATTAAGGTGTTTTTTGACATGTTAATTGCCTTTAAATTCTATTTGATTAATTGGAAATATTTAATTATAAATACTGAAAAGAGGGGCCTGGATATTATTTAAAAATGTACAGGTTTGTAACAACATGAGGGTGAGTAAATAATGATAAAATGTCATTAGCTCACCCAAAAATGAAAATTATGTCATTAATTACTCACCCTCGTGTTGTTCCAAACATGTAGAACCTCCGTTCATCTTCGGAAAAAAAAATTAAGATACTTTTGATAAAATAAGAGAGCTTCCTGATCCTGCATAGACAGCAACGCAGCTACCACCCAGAAAGATAGCAAGGAGATCTTTAAAATAGTCCATGTGACATCAGTGGTTCAATCTCAATATTATAAAGCTGTGAGAATACTTTCTGTGCACAAAGATAACAAAAACGAAGACTTTATTCAGCAATTTCTTTTCTCTCGTGCCCATCTGCTCTGCCATTCACGAGAGTACCATGACACATGCGTGTGATGCTGCTGGCGCAGGACCAGGCGTTCAGCCGGAATTTTTATTTTTGGGAGAAATAACCCTTTAAGTGTGCATGTACATTTTTGTTAATAGATGAGAAACCAGTAGAAAGGACAAACAACAGGCACGCTGCCCATTTGCTGAATTCTGATAGCAAAGTAAAGCTCAGCTAATGTTCTTCTAGGACACCCCAAGTACCTTCAGGACAAAGTAAATACAAATAAACAGATAGGAGAGGAAATGGCTTGTAGGCTTGTGGTTTATTTATGACAGGCAGGGCTTCTTCTACATGCATGGATTCCCAGCTTTCATTAAGTGTCATTACTAGAGCTCTTAGGCCAGGTGTGGCCTTACAAATCTGCTGAGACCTGACATACAGCCCGATTCGAGGCAGCATGTATATGGATGGACTCTTCCAAGAAGAAGGGGCTTGATGCTTTGGTTGAGTAGATTCAGCTGTTAGTGAATACAGAATAGTATGACTGCTTGATTTGTTGTGATAAATAACTTATAATAGCCTCCGTCGTTCCATCAGAAAGCGGTGGTCGTGTCTGTACCGCTGCGGAGGAGGGCACACATGGCCATGTTTAATGGCAGGCCTTGATCAAGATCATCGGGAGGGATGTTTACCACTGCACTCTGCGCTTTTTTTTTTTAACTAATGTATACATTTTTGAAGAGAAATAAAACAGAGATGCTCTTACAAGACATGCTTTCCCCCCCAAACCTTGCTATTCATTAGCAATTTCCACTTTCCAGTTCACTTGCAACGTCCTCTGATTGATGGAAAGCCTGCCATGTTTATTTGGATATCAGGGAATGAAATATTCATATTGTACGCTTTTCCAAGCAGAAGTTATCTGGGTGCAGCGTAAATGGTACTTGGGATTAGATTTTCACAGCAGATTGCAGTTATTAAAGAGAAAAAAAGGAGGGGGTTACAGGGAAGCTGGCATCTTCTGGGGAGGCAATCTATTTCTTTTCACGCAGACTTGGAGCGGCTGCATAGCCTCTTAATGCACTGGAGCAAAAGTGCTTTGGTCCGCAACCTTTCACGCCTTCCTCTCCCTTTTATATGATTGAATACTTAATAACTTTGACTTTGCTTTGAAAGCCTGCGCCATGGGGCCTGTTCGGTTGGCTCGTGGTAAGGCTGGCGTACCTGAGTGTTTGTCTGCTGCTAACTGCCCTTATTACCAGCTGTCTGTCAGCGTTTTGCCAACAGCTCGTCCGGAGTCATGTGCATCTGCTGCACGTCATCTCGGACTCTTTATCTTAATATCAGCCTGACTTTTAGTTTGTTTTCACACTTGCGATGTGTTTTTTGTCTCTTATGACTGTTGCTTGTCACATTGTACAATGTGACCTGGGTAATATCTTGGTTAAAAGCCTGACTGTGCGACATCAACGTTTATGTCAGACTGTGCAATAGTTTGGTCATAATTGAGATCAGTCATGTCATAACATCCACACTGACATGCAAAATTGAAATGGTACCACACAAAATTTAGTCAGCCCCTCTAAGCATTTTGCCAACTGTCATTCCATGCTGGAAAAGAAAAAAAGCCTGAGGGTACGTTTGAACAACAACAATTGTTCTAAAAACTGAAAAGTTTAACAGATGACAACATTTTTAGAACAATCGCTGTTCACACAGATCTCAAAAATGACTAAAAATGCAGTATTATTCAGGCTTGACCAGTAGCTGGCACTAAAGTAGTACTGTGCATACACATTCCTATAGAATGAATGCACAATACACATTCACGTCATCATTGTTTTCACAAATTCACCTTTTCATAGTTTACATAAAGAAACCTTCCACTTTGAAATTTGTTTTCAAAAGTTTGCATTTTCAGGCCCCAAAAACACTGTTGTCATGGAAAAGAACAGCCAAAACATACAAAAATTTAAAATTTTTAATGAAAACGATGTCATGTGAACTCCTGAGTGTCAAGAGGCTCATGGTTTAGAAACAGGAATTTTGGGGACTTCATATTATTTGTAGTGCACTTGCCATCCAGTAATCAAATAAGCTCAGTTACTTTTTAATAAACAAAGTATCAGCTTTAAAATCATGGCAAATTCAAACAATACGGTTTTGGCGCTCTTAAAACGCAGCAGGTGCGTCTGCTTTAGCGCCTCAGTTCAAGCGGCAAGTGAACCCATTATATTTTTCTCTTTACTACTATAGTATGAAATTAACATGAATTTACGTCAAAAGTTGGCTGTATTATTAGAGAGCCTTCAGTACAGTGTACTAAAATGTCTCATGTAATCGCTCATTCAGTGTTTCAAACTGCGGAAAACCTGTGAAGCTTGTAAACAATGCCACGTAACAATATATTTACCTCAGAATAACCATTAAACGCCCATAAGCTCATAAGTCAGCTAGAAAAATAATTATAAAGATTTCATTTATGCGTTATTGCATATTAATATTTTTACTTAACCTGTTGCCTACATGATAAGAAAGCATGCAAGAAGCTAAAGATAAAATTCAACATTTCCTATTGCATTTTACTAATGAAGAAAAAAACGACTGGATGTGTAAAAGACATATGACAACATTTATAGGATGCATTAAGAAGAAACCCAAACTGTACACTCAGTGATGCTTATGGTCCATGATATTGGCACAGATTCTGTGTAATAAACAATTTTTTGTGACTGTATATAGTTTTCAAGTTGGAAAAGACATTTCATTCCCACTTTAAGTGAACCTTAGTTGCCAGGACCATCTACATGGTTTACTGGATTAAAATGCTGATAAATTCAAGACAAGATGAGACACAAACACATGACAGTATGACTGAAATGCTAAAGTGTTACAAAAAAAAAAAAATTCTGTGGTACTTAAAACAGTTATTTGGCGCCTAGTGATGGGAGGTTCGGATCATTTTACCGACTCTGACTTTTGAGTCTCGTTCAGCAAAATGAACAAATCTTTTGTAGAGTCATTTCGTTCATTTTAGCAAAATATAATAAAAATGTTACGTGTTACTTCCCTGACACATCTACTGCTTACACAAACGTTGATCCCACTACAAACAGGACAAAACCATAATGCTATAATGCTACAATGATTAATTCATTGTTTACCTGGGTCTTTAGTCTATCTGACAAGTTTTCGGGTTTGAGTCGTTCGTTCATCATGTGACAGTCCTATGAGTAATTGATTAGTTCATGTCTCGAGTCTTCGGGTTCAAGTCGTTCGTTCATCATCCATGAGATGACGAACAACTTCAAAAACCGGAAGACTCGAAACAGGTGAACTAATTCCAGCACAGAACCTAATAGGATGTTGCGCATGCGCGACTGAACGAATCACTCCCCGAGACAACTCGTTCGTCCCGAGTCACATTAAAGATTCGTTCAAAATGAACGAATCGTTGAAGAACAACCCATCACTATTGGCACCTAAGTTTGTTTGTTTTAGGAGCCAGTGGCTCAGTAGCTCTTTACTCAATTTTTTTGTCTATAGACCTGGTTGCTTTGTATGACCAAATGAGCTGAATTTTGACATCAAATGACATGAAAAGCTGTCTTGTGAAAGTGTGTAAGTGCTGTGGTTGTAGGCTTTTCTGACTATTTGTGCATGCTGAAAGGCTCTAAAGTCAGCTGTGTATATACAATGTGCATTTGTGGCAAATTAAATAATATTTGCAAATAAGTGGTCAAAGACCGCCTTACGATAAAGAAATCTTTTGAAATTCTCAAAGTTTGTTTCAAACACAACAAATGCTGCCAAAATCATACATTTTACACCAGGCTTTTGTTCATTATCTTGGTCTGAATCTGACATCACCTCTATCCCTGTCTCTTTTCAAATTATTCTTTTGATTTCAAATTCCATGTATGCTGGCGTCATCAAACACAATTTTTCTTCCATTTTTCTTCATGTTTTCATTTAGCACGGAATCTTTAAACACCTATAACACCACTTGCATAAGTAGCTCACTTCCGTGACTTGTGACGTCTTGTGTTCCTACCGACTGTGAACCGCACCTGAGCTCAAATAATTTGCACCCCAGACCACCTTTTGAAGAGAACTCGGTATCTGTTTATAACAAAATGAATCGGACTCTGACGTCAAATGGCACCGAAAGCTTTGGTGTGAAAGTGTCCTTAATGAAGCGCTATCTATTCCAGCGTAAGTGCTGTGGTTGTAGGCTCTTTATTCAGGCGGTAACTGTCTCTCTCCATCTCTCTCGCTCCCTCCATCCCCCTTTCCCTGACACGCACAGAGCTCATTAGCACATGGAGTGCTCGCAGCCCTCGCAGAATGTGACCCTGCCTAATTGTGCAGCAGGTTCATTTGCTCGCCCTGCGTGATGTAGTGATTGCTTATTTGTTCTCCTCAGGGCTTCTCTCGCACATTAAAATGATTGACTCATTTCATTCAGGGTACATTTACCAAGCTTTATTTGATAAGCTCATGCCCAAGGTACCCACATCCATCTTATTCTCATGCTCAAAAGTTATAATGTCTACCACTGCGGATTATTATTCATACAGCTGATTGTTTCCCCGGTTAATTATCTGTGTTTGAATAATTTTGCATGCGCGAGCCTGTTTATCCTTCCGGAATTAAGCAGCGCAAAAGGTCTCGCATTAGCCATGCCGCCGAAGTCGCCGACAAGCCCATTGTATATGCTAAGCTGTCTGACGCAGACGGTGAAGAGTTCGGGGAATACAAGGAACGGTGATTTTCTCCTTAAATAAAGGGTGAAATTTGCATGCAGCCACAGAGACACGGCGCAAAAAAGAGATACACATTTGGCTAATAAGCTGGATTTGTTTTCCACAGAGAGCACGAGGCTCGACTAAAAACCTTGATGAAATGTTCAAGAATGAGAGCGCTCATTATAACTGGGGAACATGCCGTAGAATTCGACGGTAGCCTTTGACCTTTCATCTTCCACTCAAGAGTGGTCAGATCTTCAGTGGTCTCAGCAATCAAAAGCAGAGGTAGGAAGAAGCCGAAGCCAGGCAGAACGAGAGAGAGATGAAGCTAGAATAGAATATTCATCTGCCTGTGTCATGTACGAGAGTGTAATTATGATGGACATGTCTGGAAATAATGGTTGTTTAGTTAATTGGAGGAGCCCATTGAAGCAGTAATGACCTTGTTTCTGAGGTGGCTGTAAATAAAACTGCATGTTGTTTGTTTTTACAGTGAAGAAAAGAGGCAGAGGAAGAAGAAAGCGCTTCCTGACCATCACCAGCGCAAGTCTGTGCCAGTCAGTGCCTGTGTCTGAATCGACGTGGATGGCTACAGAACTGTTTTCTGCAACAAATTCACTCTTGGATCCTTTCTTCATCACTGACTCAATGAGTTCTAGAAATACATGATTATCTAATGATGGCTGCTAATTGACCTTATGACAGACTGACAGGCCAAATAGCCAGCTTTTGTCCATCAAACATACTGAATTGTCCGTGTCATACAAATCTCTTATTTGGCAAAATTCCCAGCATTATGCATTACTTGTTATGGTACATGTAATTCAGATATTATGCTGAGAGGCTAGTGAATGGAGTTTTGTTTGTTCCTTTCCTGAAATCAGTCATTAGTCTTGAAAAAGGCAAGTAGATTGCATGCACAACTAAATTTTTGAATGATCACCCAAAACAAATCATCTCTATGTTTGCACAAAGGAGAGGAATAGTAGAATGCAGTGTGATGAATGTTTACAGAATGGGGAATCATTATGTTGCTGGTCAAACTGTCGAAAATACTGGTTTACTTTGGTTGTTTTTACTTAAAGTTGTATTTGAATATGTAATTGTATATGAATATTTCTCAGTTATGGTCTTTTACATGCCAACAAAATTTTGTTGTAGATTGTGCATACAAAATCTCTATTATGATTCTGATGTTTGACCCACAAATTTCATGGTTAAAGTGAACAGACCCAAATAGTTCATGCATATGAATTTTTGGGGGGGATCTAACCCTTGATCTTTCTGTTGTTAATGCTGTGCTCTAGCACACATGCTCAAAATCAAACTTTAATTACATTTGTTTTTAAGTAGTTTGATTTTTGGTTAGTTGTATTGTATTATTTAATATCAGATGATTATATCTAGAAAGTTAACATAGTACAAGGGATAAATAGCACTTGTCCTTCTTTAGCACACTGATATTCATTCATTTTACACTGGTTTATTTGCTCCATTAAATACAAAGACCACATACGTTTACCAAAATTTAGCTTTAAGAAAAACACACAAAAAAAGTATTTGTCTGTTTGAATCTACAGAAAGTGTCCATTACATAATTCTCCCATTGTTCCATTTTATATTAGGTGGCCTTAACTACTATGCACTTGCATTTAAATGAATCAGTTGATGCATTGCACTTACTGAGTACATACAGTTGCAATCAAAATTATTCAACTCCTCAGAGACTGCAGTACTTTATAAAAATTGCACTGAAGTTCGCATTGTATTTATATTAAAAGTGATAATGTCAATATATAATGTAATGTTTTTGAGTTATAGGATTTGTCATAATTGTTCAACCCTGATTCAACATTGCTGTTTTTAAGTCACTAATTTTTATAGTAGGGAACAAAATTGTCTTAAAACACACTTTACCCTTTAGAAACTCTGTTTAAAAAAAAAACTGAATTAGCTTGGGCTGTTACACATACATGCGTTTAGCCCGTGCATGTGCTGGAGTTGAGTAGCAAAGTCAACAATGCTCTCACAAAATCTATAGAGAAGAAATAGTTTTATTATATTAGAAAGTCTAAGGCTACATGAAGACTTCCAAGACATTAAAAGTTCCTAGAGGCTCAGCCTCTTTAGTTTTAAGTGTGATGTACCAGAAAACCTTTGAGGGTGTTGAACAAAAAAAGCACAATATTATAAAATGTTTGATCTGAGCAACTGAGAAAAACCTGCAATGTACAGCCAAAGACTTGAAAGATGACCCAGCAAAAGGAGGAACATTTCAATGCAGAGTATAAGATGAATACCAGACAAGTATGGCCTTCATGTTGAGACATCTTGCCGAATGCCACTCTTGACCCAAAAAGAAAAAAACAGACTTGCTAAAATTGCTAAAATTCATTTGGATATACTTGTGAAGTTCTGGAAGAATGTTTTATGGAGTGATGGATCAGTGGTATGTCTGGTGAAAAAAAGGTAAAGCTTTTTAGCAAAAGAACACCATGTCAATCCTCAAACATGGAGGTGGGCTAGTCCTGTTATGGGGTTGTTTTACTGTAGCAGGAAGTGGAAATCATGACCGTATGAAGTACATCATGGATTCTTTTTTAGTAGCAGGTCAGGAATTAAAGCAATTAAAGATTCTGTACCAAATTTTACTTTTGGGGGTTGAATCATTTTGAACATGAACGTTTAGAGCCATTGTTTTTCAGTACTGATGCATTTGTTGAATTATTTTCACCAAACTTTATTCTCTGCAGCAAAATATCTTGCAGGTCAAGGGGGCTGAATAATTTCAATTGCAACTATACATGTTTTTACATTGTACTTATATTTTAAAAATACCTGCATGTAATTACATCTGTAATTTCTGTAAATACATTTTTAATTACACTGTTGACCCATCCCTTACACCTTAACTCACCATTAAACTTACCCATACCACCAAACCTGTCACTAACCTTACCCGTATCCTACCTCAATAGCAGCAAAAGTGTTTTGCAATAGGCTACAATATGAACAGAGTTCATTGTACTTATTTTTTTATGTAAGTACATAGTAGTTAAGGTCACCTAATATAAAATGGGACCTTTTCCTTTTTATTAATGCCAATATTTATGACTTCAACTGACTTCTTCACACTTTTTCTTCACTAGATTTTCCCTCGAAATTTCTCTATATTCTCATCTTCTACATGTAGTGTTTCAGCATAATAATCTGATTCAAAAGCCTGTGCTTTCTGTTTCTCTGTACAATTATTTGAGGTCACTTATACCAGAATCATCAGGTACATCATTCACATGTACTGTACATCACCGACCTGGAATGTCATTTTGTTTGATGGATATAAAGTAGTCCCACCCTTGAAAAGCGGCAGCAGTGGTTAAGTATTTTCTGTCGTAAGGTCAGTTAGGTCACTATACCGTGCTGATACAGCTCAAACCAGTCTAAGATGGTTTGCTGGTCTAAGCTGATCTCTTCCAGCCTGACCAGCCAAAAAAATACATAATATCACACTGGGAGACCAGTTAAAACCAGCATACCATCTTAACACTGTTTTAAGCTGTTTTTCCTGCCTTAGCCAGCAAGACTTTCTTGGTCACCCAGCTTCACCAGCACCTGAACACTAAAGAGCATAAGCAAACCTGGACCAGCATGGAAATTCATGTCTAAACATGTCTAAACTTTACCCAGGCACTCGTTTTAGAAATGATGAGATCTCATCTGCTGATGAACCTGATTCATCTCTGAATAGCTCTGCACTAGTATCTGATGCCCCTCATGTTCATTTATATTCATATATTTATTTTTGTCTTTCAAATTAAATTTGTTGTCATGCAATACTTCATATTTAATGAACATTCGACTGTGAATTTTCTTCCTAGTTACATTTCTAGTTTACAGAGATGAATGTGAGTGATTTCTAATGGCAGGTAAAGTTTCAATGCTGCTTCTGTCATAGTTTGCGGTTTAGAAAAGTTAAAGGTAATGCTTGTATTTGTACATTAATCAATCATATAATAATGCCTTGTATGACTGAAAGCCTAAATATATAACATTTTAATGGATTTCACATTGAAGGCAATGAAAAGATTTCAGTGATGTGTCACATCAGTCAGCCAGCAACATTAATAACATTTTTAAATTATTAAATAATGTCCTGCCTTATTCACTATGTCATCATGTATTTCCTATAAACACAAATCAGTCAACAAAAGTGATGCATGTTTGTATTTGTCAGCTTTTTTAACTAGTACGGATTAAATGAAACCATTTCAATGAAAGACGGCAGCAAAATCTATTTTCCTTACATGTCAAGCACGTGCTGTAATTTTTCTATTTCAGATCACGATGCTATTTAGAATAATATCCTCCTGCTCGAGTTGCACTGATACTGGCGCTCACATATGCATGTGGAGAGCATGTCGGCGAATGAGGGCTTGTTTGAAGTGTTTTGAGTAAATGGGAGTTGAACCCCAAGTGACAAGCTGTGAAATCGATAGACAACAGTCAATACCCAACACTTAAGGTGCCTGTAGAAACTAAAGGACACCAATAATTGTTATTAATACTCCGATTTTCCCAGAACACTGTTTAAGGCCAGTTCTAGTGAAACTGACTTCTCAAACACACTGGTGCCCTGCAGCTACAACCATAATCACATGCAAAACAAGGTTGTGATTATGTTGTAAATAATGAGGAAGGACTGTGAACAGCAGTGAACAATAGCGTAAATAATAAGTGGGTCATATGCATTTGTGTAGTGCTGCTGATCTTCACACATCTCATTTTCAAGCTCATCTATGAGTGGGTTGTGTTCCAAGAAAGGCAATAAAGCAATTTTATTCACGGCATATTATAGATAAATCATCCGTGATTATTAAAATTAGGTAACAAGGGACATATTTACATTTGACTGAAGGTACTAAGAATTATATCTTTATTTAAACACTTTAAAGGATTATACAATAGCTCTAGGCCTCGGATTTGATTTAGCAACAGCACTGAGATCTTATCTTGTATTATTCTGCTTATATGTACACTGTAGAAAATGATTTTTCAAAGTTGTAAACAAAATATATTATTGGAGTACACATTACAAAAAAATACTATTTCAGTCTTTCTACTTTTTCTTTAATTCAGTGTGTTACTTGTCATCAATTTGTAATTATTTGTGAATCTTACTAGCAAATTTACTTTCTGATTGAAAATTGTTTCAAGGTAAATAATACACTTTTTTATTCATTGTGTTTGTTCAGACAGACTATGCATGCATCCAGATCTGTATACTTCCATGTTTATAGTGAGTGAAAACACCAGCTTAAAGGAGAAGTCTACTTCCAGAACAATTTACAAATAATTTTCTCACCCCCTTGTCATCCACGATGTTCATGTCTTTCTTTCTTCAGTCATAAAGAAATTATGTTTTTTGTTTTTTGAGATGAATGGACTGATATGGTGCCCCAATTTTGAACTTCCAAAATGCAGTTTAAATGCAGCTTCAAACGATCCCAAATGCGGTTGCAAACGATCCCAGCCGAGCAAGAATTATCTAGCAAAACGATCAGTTATTTTCATAAAAATAATACATTTTATATACTTTTTTAATGCCAAACGCTCGTCTTGTCTTGCTCTGCCTGGACTGTTTTTGTTCCGGTTCATGACAGTTAGGGTATGTCGAAAAACTCCCATCTCATGTTCTCCCTCAACTTCAAAATCACCCTATATCGCTGTTTTACCTTTTTTGTTAAGGCTGTTTGATCTTCTTTGCATGTTCACTTTGCAAAGACTGGGTCAGAACTTCTGCAATGATGTAGGATGATTTTGAAATGATTTTTGAAATTGAGAGAAAAAAGAGTGAGTTTTTCGACATACCCTAACTGTCTTGAGTCAGAATACACAGAGTTCAAGGACTGAAAGGCAAGATGAGCAAAAATTGCATTTTTTTAATGTAAATAACCTATCGTTACGCTAGATAAGACCCTTCTTCCTCGGCTGGGATAGTTTACAACCTCATTTGGGATTATTTGAAGCCGCATTTAAACTGGATTTTGGAAGTTCAAAATCAGGGCACCATATCAGTCCATTATATGGGGAAACATAAACATGCTGAAATGTTTTCCTCAAAAAACATAATTTCTTTACAACCGAAGAAAAAAAGACATGAACATCGTGGATGACAAGGGGGTGAGTACATTATTTGTAAATTGTTGTTCTGGAAGTGAAGTTCTCCTTTAAATAAAAGGTGTAGTATGTCTAAATTCACAGTATTTATAAAACAGTAAGTGAAAAGCAGCATGATTTACTACTTCCAAAGTATGCATCCCATGAATAAACGCTTTACTTTAAGCTTGTTTCCACCACTAAATAAAATAAAGATAATTAAGACTTTTTCTTTCAAAAAGTTTTGTAATTGCGAGTTATAGTCCAATTCTGAGGAGGAAAGACTATTTTCTTACAAATGTGTGTTCATATCTTGCAATTTTGACTTTTTATCACGCAATTCTGCGTAATAAAAAAAAGTTTAAACAACTTTATATAATGCAATTTTGAGGGGAAAAAAGTAAGAATTGCATTTTAACTCGCATTTGTGAGAAAGAAAGTCGCAGTTACCTTTTTTATTTCTTATTCAGTGGTTGAAACGGGCTTACAGTACCTCCATGAGGCCATGGCAAATGATTTGTGAATGTCAGTGATGCAATGCAACTGACCCTGGTATGTCACATGACAATGACAACATGATGAATGCAGTATGTATAGATTATATTCATGCTACACACATTCCTACCAAAGCAGCTGAGTCATACTATATAGAACTTATTTTTTAAAGATCATGAGGTAAGTACTCATTCAAAAGAAGTAAATCTGGTAGGTGTTTTTAGACAGCCTGTCAGTTGGCATTAGTAGTAAGGATTTTTTGCACGTTTCATCGTTGTGCCAGTAGGTGGTGATAAGTAGCTGTGAATGAGTCACTGAATCATTCACTCATATCTGATTCTTTTAAATGATTCATTCAGGAACAAAACTCTACTACTGAGCTCAGTCACGTTTATTGTATAAAACGACACTCACAGAGCTGTCGGAAAGCACACTGTGACACACCAACACTGTGTGCAATTTAGGCATGTTATTTATATGGCAAATAGTTGGATGAAATTTTGTAAAGATTTCACAGCAAAAAAAGATGTGAACCATGACCTGAAGGGTGAAGGCCTTAAAAAAGGAGTATAAGGAGTATAAACTATCAATCAGATGACAGAAGGCATGTAGAATATTGGTTCCAGTAGGTTTCCAAAATTCCAACTGCTCCGGGTTTGTGTTCATGGTGTGTGTGTGTGTTTGTGTTTGTTCACTACTTGCTGCTGTGTGTGTGCACTTGGATGGGTAAAATGCAGAGCACAAATTCTAAGTATGGATGCTTTCCTTTTCTTCTTAGACATTAGTCTTTATAATGACAGTAGATGCAGTCAGTTCCCTTTAAAAGCTGAAATGGAGTCTCACTCTTTATTGCTTTTCTCTTTGTTGACAATGAAAAACACATGACATGATCCCTTCCTCTTTACTCACCCTAAATCTCAGAGCGGCGGGGAGGGCATCTGGTCTAAACCCGCCTGTAAAATGAACGGGCTTCGAGACCCAAAGCATCTTGGGATCCCCGAGCTCATCTGTGAGGTGAGGTTTTACTCTTAAGCCACCGGCTCCTATTCACACTGACACCAAGGCCATTATAATTCCCTCCATCATCACAAAGACCTTCAGCAGAAATCTCTTGTAAAGATGACTGCTGGCACTGCCATTCAGGAAGAGGATTTTAAAATGTCAGCCAATATCAGAGATTTGCCTCATTAAAGTGGGTTGAGGGGGGTTTCTCCCAAAGACCATTACGAGATGGAAGAGTTCAGGGGAAATATTGTGTATAGTGGTCTGTATATTACTTCCTACTGCTAAAAGCACTAAAAACTCTGCTTATTTTAAGGCAAGACATTACAGATGAATAGGGCAAAAAATTAACAGATATGACCATAATTTCCACAGTTGATTAATCACAATACATTAAGACCTGTTTTGTATTACAAGTTTTCTGAAATGCTTTCTTCAAATATGCAAATGGTGCTTTATCTAATTATATATGCACATATTTGTATATATTTTGAGAACCCAAATGTGAACAGTGGATAAAGGTTCAAAATTCTTGTTTCTTGTTGTTGACCTCTTTTTATCACTCCATAAATCAAAAATGGAAATAAACTCAGAATCCTGATTTACTTTCTCCTAATTTTGATTTTACATCTCACAATTCTGAGTTTTTTTCCTCTGAATTCTGAGATTTTTTTTTTGCTTGTTTGTTTCTGCCATAGAATAAAAAATAACAATCATTTAAAAAATTAGACTTTTTATTTCACAATTTTTTTCTCACAAGTTTTTATCTCATAATTCAGGCACAATAGTCAGAAATGCAAGAAGTAAACGATTAGTTGCGATTAATTAATTCAAAAAAGTTTGTTTGCATACTGTTTAAAAAAAAGTAAAAATATTTGTATGTAGACACTTTTATATACTTTATATATATATATATATATATATATATATTTTTTTTTTTTTTTTTTACATAAATCTAACATATTTTTCCTTGATATATACATGTATCTGTGTGTATTTATATATACATAATAAATATACACAGTACACACACATATAGTATGCAAACATAAACTTTTATTTTAAATCGATTAATTGCGACTAAAAATAAAGTCAGAATAATGAGATAAACTCAGTTCTGAAAAAAAACCTTCAAACTGCAAGATACAAACTTTCTCACGATACTGAGTTTACATCTCAGAATTTCGAGTGTACATCTAGCTATTCTGACTTTTTTCTCTTGAATTGTAAGATTTTGTTGTTTCTGCCATGAAATAAAAAATAAATAATAATAATAAAAACTATTACATTTTTTTTCTTACAGTTGCAAATGTATATCATATGTATATATGTCAGTTTATATCTCACAATTCTATTTTTCTCAGAATTCTGAGTTTACATCTTGCAGTTCTGAGATTATATCCCAATTCAGCCACAAAAGTGAGAATTCCGAGAAATAAAGTCAGAATTGTGAAATATGAACTCAAACTTCTAAGGAAAAAAATATCTGAATTGCAAGATATAAACTTAATCTTGCAATCCCAAGTTTACATCTCAAAATTCTGTCTTGTTTCCTCTTAATTCTGATAATTTTTTGTTTCTGCCATGGAATAAAAAAAAAAAATAGATTTTTTTTTTGCAATTAATTTTTTTACTTTATATCTCACAATTATTTTTATTTTCCTCAGAAGTGCAAGAAAAAAAAAAAAAAAAAAAAAAAAAAAAAACTGTGAGATATAAACTTCAAGAAGTCTGAATTGTGAGATAAAAATGTTTTATCCCATGGTGGAAACAAGTTTCCACTGATTTCCAGCACAGTGCAGGAGGAAAAGACTAGTTTTGAGAAAACTGCCTTTAGTATTGTAATTAAAATCTACAGATGGAAATAAATAAATAGTAGGAAGTTTTGCACTAGACAGAAAGAAGTCTAGTTATGAAAGCCCAAAATCTCAAAATTGACCATGGTTTTGCCAGTGATGTCTTGCCATAACACAAACTTGATCATCAGACCACAGGTAATCGGTTAACATCATGTAATATGTAACCTATCACACCCCCCTTGTGCATGTTCATGATAATGCCTTGCAAAATGAAGAAAACAAACACTCGGCGAAGGACATTTTATCACGCAGGGTCATCAATCATAATTATAATCAGAGTGTATTACCTCACCTCTGCCTGATGGACGTCTGATTAAATGTCCCCTGGCTGTGGTGAATAATTGAATTCTGGGATGTCTGTGTGGTGAGCTCACCGTAATAGTGATACAGGGTTGATCTTTCGGCTTCTCTTTGAGCTCACCAGGTATTTTACTGAACTCTGGAATATCAGCTATAATTGGAAAGACAAAAAAAACATCAATTAATGGGAAAATAATTTGTTATGACACCTGAAATTAATTTTTGATCAAAGGATGGCAGCAAATCTTATGAAACCATGTTTATGAGGCTGCAGAGAGCTGTTAATGGCTCCAGTCCAGAGCGCAGGTCAGTCCACTGCTGTACCGAGATCAACCCTCCAGGTGTCAGTGTTTTCATTGGCCAGAGTAAATGTAAAGAAAGCTTGACTGAACTGCATCTGCAGGTTATAAAAGGGAATCTGAACAATGAGCTTAAAATTCTGATATTTTGATGGTTATTGCTGTTAAGCATTGAACCATAACTATTTTCAGAGAGATCTATTAAGGTTAACATCCTTTTAAAGACAATATTTGTAATTTCATCAGTAAAATTGTAGCATACGAATTAATAATTAATATCAAGTACAGAACAGAGCAACAGAGCCCTGAAAATTAGAATGATGTTTTATACAGTTTATATTAATTAATATACTATCCACCTTATTTTTGCTGTAGGAGTTTACAAATTGTAAATATTATGGTGTGGCTTCCGGTCTCATCCGCGTCAAGCTATTTTTAGTTGTACAAACCACCTCCTTTTGTTGCTAGACATTGCAAATTGGTGTGTCTTACCATATTATTTTAATGTATTATCTTAATTATGAACACTGGTTTGTAGTGCAAACAGTTTTACGATTTACTGCATGTTATGTATCTCGTTATTTCCCTATAGTGGCTAATGAACCGGAAGTCTTGCACATAGGCTTACTTCCACGTTGAAGAATAAGATGGATAGGCATTATCCAGCTTACCAGATGCACAGCACATCAGCTGCTGGACTGTTATCGTCGAAAATGTAAACTCTATCGCCCAGCGATATATTAAAAAAAAGGAACAGTACATCTACTATACTTGCATAAACTTAATGTAAAGCAGTATATACAGAAATTAGCCATGGTTTTATTATAGTAAAAGTGTACTAACCACATTTGTTTTTGTTTGTGTGTGTGTTTTGTGTTTTTTTTTTTTTGTTTGTTTGTTTGATTACTTTGATTACTAACCACAGTTTTTACTCCAAATACAGTAGTTAAAGTATAGTTGGTGTAGCAAATTCAGGGTTAATGTGTGGTTACCATGGTTTCTCTATAGTAACTATAGTATAGTATAGTTTTTTAAAGGAGAAGTCCACTTCCAAAACAAAGATTCACATATAATTTACTCACCCCATTGTCATCCAAGATGTTCATATCTTTCTTTCTTCAGTCGTAAAGAAATTATGTTTTTTGAGAGGAAAAAAACATTTCATTTTTCTTCATATAATGGACTGATATGGTGTCCCGATTTTGAACTTCCAAAATGCAGTTTAAATGCGGCTTCAAACGATCCCAAATGCAGTTGTAAACAATCCCAGCTGAGAAAGAAGGGTCTTATCTAGCGTAATGATCGGTTATTTTCATAAAAATAATACAATTTATATACTTTTTAATGTCAAACGCTTGTCTTGTCTCACTCTGCTTAAAATGTTTTTGTTCCGGTTCATGACAGTTAGGGTATGTCGAAAAAATCCCATCTCATGTTCTCCCTCAACTCAAAATCGCCCTTTATCGCTGTTTTACCTTTTTTATTAAGGGTGTTTGATCTTCTTTGCATGTTCACTTTGCAAACACTGGGTCAGAACATTTGCAGCGATGTAGGATGATTTTGAAATGATTTTTGAAGTTGAGGGAGAAAATACAATTCGAGTTTTGCGACATACCCTAACTGTCTTGAGTCAGAATACACAGAGTTCAATGAGAGCAAGGCAAGACGAGCTTTTGAGAATAAAAAGTATTTAAATTGTATTTTTTTAATGAAAATAATCGATCGTTTCGCTAGATAAGACCCTTCTTCCTCGGCTGGGATCGTTTACAACCACATTTGGGATCGTTTGAAGCCACATTTAAACTGCATTTTGGAAGTTCAAAATCGGGACATCATATCAGTCCATTATATGGAGAAAAATGCTGAAATGTTTTCCTCAAAAAAACATAATTTCTTTACGACTGAAGAAAGAAAGACATGAACATGTTGGATGACAATGGGGTGAGTACATTATATGTGAATCTTTGTTTTGGAAGTGGACTTCTCCTTTCAGGGATACTATAATTGTTTTATTGTCACAAAATTGTATTATCGCACATCCCTCTGTATACAAATGTGACTGTTTGATTTATTTATTTTGCGCAAAATGTAACCATATCATCAATCAATTTTTTTTTTTTTTTTTTTTTGAAGCTCCACATCTTCAACGTGGTAGTAAGCCTATGAGCGAGACTTCTGGTTCATTAGCCGCTACAGGGAAATAACGAGAAGAATAACAACATGCAGTGAACAGTAAAACTGTTTGCACTACAAACCAGTGTGTTCATAATTAAGATAATACATTAAAGTAATATGGTAAAACGCACCAATCTGCAATATCAAGCAGCAAAACGAGCTGTTTTGTACTGCTAAAAATACCTTGACGCGGATGAGACCGGGGGGCCTCATTTATAAAACTTTGTTACGCACTGATTTGATCTTAGAGTGTTCGTACGATCAAATCCACGTCAAAGTACAGATTTATAAAAACCGTCTTTGACGTGGAAAAGTACTTATCTCCACGTCAGATTCCATCTTGGCGTACGACCGTTTCCTTGTGGTAATGCCTGGTATTGCAGATAGTTCAACGCACGGGCAAGGAATTTCATATAAAAAAGACAATCTTGCCTCTTTCACTGAAATATGATTACGATTTGGCTGATATAAGCATAAGCACCCTTCCAATACTTTAAACCTATTTTTAATAATGTTTTATCGTCATGTTCATCAATTACAGAATTACAATCAAATCAATAGGCTACAGTTCATTCATTATGGTACGATTATCATACATTTAATTCCACACGTGTAAATTATTTTGTAGGCTATAAAAACTGTCATGGTGGGTTGGGTTTTAGTAGGAGACATGGCGGCATTGGTCTTGTTAGAGGATATTGCCAACCGTGCAATACGGAGAGAAAGAGTTTTTCGTGACCGCGCAGACTTTTGGGCACATGATGACACATGGCTGATAAGCAGGTACCGCTTGCCGAGAAGGGCTTTGTTAGAGCTTTGTGCTCAAATGGGCCCTCATCTACAGAGACGCACCCGACGCAACCAGGCCATACCCGTTCAGGTGCAGGTTTTGTCTGTTCTTGGGTTCCTGGCCACAGGAACGTTCCAAAGAGAAATTGGAGACAGGTCGGGAATATCCCAATCAACATTTAGCAGAATATTGCCTGATGTTCTTCGCGGAATTATTGGCCTATGTCCGCAATTAATTCGATTCCCATATAGTGCCCAGGAACAGCGAGACGTGAGGCAGGATTTCCTGCGTAAAACAGGGTTCCCAAACGTTATTGGTGCGATAGACTGCACCCATGTTGCCATACGAGCTCCACATGTGAACGAGTACATGTATGTCAACAGGAAAAACTTCCACTCCATAAATGTGCAGCTCATTTGTGATGCGCGTATGGCAATCCTAAATGCTGTTGCGCGCTGGCCAGGGTCAACGCACGATTCTTTCATCGTGCGTAATTGCAGTGTTGGAAATCGACTGGAGGCCGGAGCGGGCAGAGACGGCTGGCTTCTCGGTAAACCCTTTTTAAAAACTTTTGCCCAATTTATTTTTTTTTTTTCAGGGAGCATACGGTAAAATTAATAATTTCTACGACAACAGGAGACCGAGGTTATCCTCTAAAGACATGGCTGCTCACCCCGATTGCGCACACGGAGACAGCCGAGGAGGCCCACTTCAACACTGTACATGCTCGTGCGCGGTCGGTAGTGGAGCGCAGCATAGGCATGCTGAAGGGAAGGTGGCGATGTTTGGATGCATCAGGAGAGAGACTGTTATATGACCCCGAAAAGGTTTGCCAGATAATCCTAGCCTGCTGTGTACTACACAACATGTGTTTAAACCATGGCATAGAACTACTAGAAGAGGAAATGCGCATGGACGAAGATGACCACCCTCCCCTCCCTGCTGACCGTAACGCGCACATTACTGCGCTGAGAAGACGGGAAGTGATTCACCAATTATACCAACAGGTAAATCATTTTGCTGAGAATAAACACAGACGTTCACATTTTAGGTTTTTATTTAAGCAATTTGTTCCAAGTACCCGCAATTGCGGACAAAGTTTGATTCATTTCAACCAGAGCATGCCGGACTTGCCGAAGCTCGGTAACCACCTCACTAACAGACTGGTTTAAATCCCTTTGTGTCTGTAGGACTGCCTCAGATAAAACACTACCACGGGTGGAAGAGGAAGTTGAGGGTCGGAGACGCGCACGATGGGATGGGGATGAAGCGGCTGGTGGTCGCAGAGGTCTTGAGTGTGATGAAGATGCGGCCTCTGGTGCGGATATTGCAGGTGCAGCTGCTGTTAGGGAGGCAGTCCGACTGCAATGTCCAGCTCGTCTCTGTAAAGACCCTTCGTCTGAATAAATAAACATATTGAATTATAACAATGTTTGAAGATTCATTATTCAATTAAGACACTTCATTTGAACCAAACACATACCTTCTGAACCTTCTGCAGACAAAAGGTCGGTGTCGCCCTCCTCATATATTCCCTTTACGGCCCCCTCTCCAATGATTGCGCATATTCTCTCATCCTCCGGACTCAGTTTGCATGTGGGTCCACCACCTCCAGTAAGCCTCACTTTGGCCATATGCGCCGCGATGCGTTTCTTTGATTGCAATTTCAAATCAGCCCATTTTTTCTTCACCTCTGGCAGGGTCCTTTGTTTTCCCCCGCCACCAGACAAACTTCCAAATAACACCTTTCCCCGCATCTGTAGCTCCATCAACAAAACGTCAATTTCAGCCTCACTATAATTTGATTTCTTGCGCTTCTTTTTACTTGCCATTGTCACAGAGTTTTTGCTTTAGGAATGAGCTCATTTTATATGTTAATTAATTAAGCAGGGGCGTTTCGACGGCGGAACATTCAGCTGCACACAATTCCACGATCATTTGTGATTTATAACCGAATGACTGGCGTACGCATGGATTTCGTGCGTACGTTCGTTTTCTCTGAATCGCTCTTACGATCAAATCAGAAAAGTTCTTAGATAAAATCAAGGATGGTTTCTACGCAAGTCTTTATAAATGAGGCCCCGGAAGTCAGACCATAAAATGTACAAATGGCCACGCCCACTCTTACGGGAAAAATAAATCACTTCATTCTAATTGTTAACAAGGCCTTTGTAAACATTAACATCATTATTTTCTGTAATGTTGCTTTGTAACAAGACAGGTTTTGCACTTACATCACAATTTGGTCAGTTACTTGAATGCACGGGCCATATTGGCAATACTCAGATGCTCAGATACAGCAGCATGGATTGCATGGTTAATGTACTACTGAATATGTTGTTCTGCTAATTTATGGTGTCTAAACCACGGAAAAAATGTGTGGAAGCTGCTAAATCAAAGAGAAGGAAAGGGTGCAATATTTTGAAGTTAATAGGTGGCAAAGATACGTACGAGCAGTATTAATTAAGATATTAGTCTAATATTTCACCTACCTGACTGGAAATTATAAGAACGAACACAAATGTTGTCAAGATTCTTGCCCTGGAAATCCTGGTTCAGTTTGGCCAACCACAAACGCATTTTGTTCCTCAGACAGTTTTTTTTTTTGCACTTTTCTCCTTGTTTTGTTATAACTTTTGTCAGACTATAGTACTCCAAATGTTTTTCCCAGTCCGGTATAGCCCAAAACATGACAATAATTGACCAATTTTCAGCAGCAATAATCAGCAAAACATGCAAGTTTCGTTCGGTTCAGTGGCATTGTTTACATTCATTGCCACCAATATGAAACGTTGCGAATGCACTCTATATTGTAAAGAGCTATACATATAATTTTGACTTGACATTGGCCAGTTAGTAAAATTATTAGTGTAGTAATAACTCGGTAGTTCTGTCATGGTCCTGAAGTTTCTCAGCATTGCTCATTTTGGATTATGTGACACCCGGTAAAGGCCCTTCAGCAGGAGTGTCAAATCCTGCTCCTGTAGGGCCACGTCTGCAGAGTTTAACTCCAACACTCCTGCCTGTAATTGAAGTAATCCTGACGACCTTCAGCAGAAATCTCTTGTGTGTTTAATTAGGGGTGAAGCTCAAGTCTGCAGAAATGTGGCCCTCCAGCTGAAGGATTGACACCCCTGTCTTTGAGCTACTCTGATGCTGATGATATGGATCATGTGTTTTAAATCAGGGAACCATCCCAGATGTGCCATTCTGGGTTGAGAGTCACTGGTTGTCATATTTTCATTGCAAATACTTTTTATTCCCTTTGTCTATTTCCACCACTGAAATTAGTAACACTTTTTTCAGTATCAGATTTGACAGTACTCCCATACAGTACTTTAAGAACAATACTTTAGAATGATTTTTTGTTCCATAACTGCCAGTTGTGCATGAAGACTAGCTAATGAATTTTATCGATCTTTTTCTTTAAGGCAGAAGTAAGCCTATGGGTGAGTTTTTCAGTTCATTATCCACTATAGGGAAATAACGAGAAGAATAACAATGTGCAGTAAATCGTAAAACTGTTTGCACTACAAACCAGCATGCTCATAATTAAGTTAATACATTAAAATAATATGGTAAGACACACCAATTTGCAATATCAAGCAGCAAAATATGCGGTTTTGCACAGCTAAAAAATAGCTGGATGTGGATGAGACTGGAAGCCAGACCCATAAAATTTACAAATGGCCACGCCTGCTCTTACACTCTTAAGATGGGTAAATCATCATATAGAGACTATCTATAAGTTATAGTTTACCCAAAATAAAAATTTGCTAAAAATGTTCTTACCCTAAAGTAACAGATGCAGTGAATGGGTGCCCTCAAAATGCGAGTCCAAACAGTTAATAAAAGCATCACAATAATCCACACCACTCCAGTCCATAAATCTGTGTGACGTGAAATATTTGGTGTTTGTAAGAAACAAATCCATCAAGACATTTTTAATTTTAAACTGTTGCTTTCGGCTAAAATATGAGTCCTCTATCAATAATATTGCTTTCTCCAGTGAAAAAGTTCTCATCTGAATCAGGAGAGAAATACACACAAATCAAGCACACTTTGTAAGTAAAAACAGTCCAAAACAGTTCCTAACAAATATGTTGGTGGATCTGAGAGGACAACAAAGGATGGAGTTTTCACTGCAGGAAGTGTTATGGAATATGGCCAAATGTTCTGGCTAAAACTAAAACTATTAATCCTTTAAAACACCTTTAAAGGATTAGTTCACTTCCAGAACAAATATTTACAGATAGATTATTCACCTCTTTGTCATCCAAGATTTTCATGTCTTTCTTTCTTCAGTCGTAAATAAATTATTTTAGTTTATTGAGGAAACCATTTCAGGATGTATCTCCATATATATTGGATTTCAATGGTGCCCCCAAGTTTGAACTTCCAAAATGTAGTTTAAATGCAGCATCAAATGGCTCTAAACGATCCCAGCCTTATCTAGCAAACGATCCGTCATTTTCGAAACAAACTGACAATTTTATACTTTTTAACCTCAAATGCTCATCTGGTCTCGTGTAATCCGGGTCAATACATTCAGGGTGTCAAAAAACTTCCATCTCATTTTCTTCTTCAACTTCATAATCATCCTACATCACTGTTTTACTTTTTGTTTTTTGGAAAAAAAAATCTTCTTTGCATGTTCACTTTGTAAACTCTGGGTTGGTACTTCTGCAGCAATGTAGGACAATTTTGATGTTGGGGGAGAAAACGACTTGGGAATTTTTCGAATTTCCCTACCGAGTTCACGTAGAGCTAGACCAGAATTTTAAGTTAAAAAATAGGGCTGCACCATAAATCGCATCCGATTGTCAAGCGCGTTTAGTCAGTAAAGCCGGTACAAGCTACGCAACTATCTATCTGAGATATAGACTTTATTTTATGAAGAAAATGTGAGTTGCACAATCGAAAAAGGTCGAATATGAGCGCGATTTTGCGTAGCTTGTCTGTGATTTACGGCTCTGTGTATTAATTGTAGCTCCAGCTGAACGCACGTGATGGAGATTTACTACTAATCAAAGTACCAGCTTTACTGACTAAACGCGCCTGAAAGACATGAACATCTTTGATGACAAGGGGGTGTCTAAATTATCTCTGTGTTAATTTTTGTTCTGGAAGTAAACTATTTTAATGATTGATTTGTTTCTTACAAACATGTAGCTTCTTACTTCAAGACATTAATTGCTGAACTGGAGTGGTGTGGATTATTGTGATATTTTTATCAGCTGCTTGAACTCACCTTCTGACGGCACCCATTCACTGCAGAAAATCTATTGGTGTGAAACATTTAAATAAAACATGTTTTTGGTTTTAAATGACACTGGAAATATCTTGGATGTTTTTTTTGGAACAGCGTTTCAGACAAGTTCAACAGTCAAAGATGTCAATTTACTACGTTTACAATGGAAAAGCAGCACAATGGATTCAATCACTACCTACAAATAAAGGTAACAAAGCAATGATATATTCATTTCTTTAATATGTAATATAAAACAATAAAATTGAAATACAAAGGAGACAATGAATGAATTTTTTACACTTTCAAAAATATTATTCCCATTTCCCAGCCTTTTAGAAAACAAATTGTTCCATCTAAATATGTTTTGACTATCTAAATCAAACAACAAAAGAAAGAAACACAATATACAGACATCCTGTACACATCAGTAATGAAGAATAATAAAGTTCAACAGACCTCTCACTTCAAAGTTTCCAAAAACACAAACAAAGCAACAGAGCCCCGAAAATCAGAAAGAAAGTGAAATGACCCTCGGTGGCAAGCGGTTGATCATGTTGTGGATTGTGTGAACGCGCAGCGGTCCAGGCCTGTCATCTCTGTCGGTACACAGAACATCTGTGCAATGACTTGCAGCCCAATTGCATCAAAGACGACGCAGGATTTGACCGCTGCCTGGTCAGTGTTGATTCCAGCAGAATGATGAAATATTCTAGCAATGTTTTTGTCAGAATAACAAAGACAAGCTTCATTCACAGGGGATTAACCTATCAAAGTACAGGAAGTTAATATTCATGGATGCTCTGTGTTCTCTGAAAGAATGATACAACAGCTGCGCTTCACAAACCGAAATATGAGAGAATGCGAATTATAATTCAATGATAAAGTGAATACTACAGCAGGACATGAATAAATTCTGCGGTTGTGGTTTACGCAAACATTCAAGCATTAAAAAAAAGCCTGTTGTTGGGCTAAGTATATTTATAATGTCAAATAAAGCTGATTTTTATTTCTTTAGTTCAAGTGTGTTCAAACCTAACAATGTGTTTGTTTTTGAATTTGGCTAAACACTGATTCAGTGCAGTGCTAGCATCCTTTTTTTTTTTTTTTGGTCTCAGTCCAGACAGTCCAAAAGAGTCACAAACAACACTTTGTCTGAGGGGATGAGATGAAGACTAGAAATTTTCTCCTTATACAATTGCTCCTACTGCTGGACAAACCTGGAAGCTGCATGTGACATGCACTGGGATGGTCATATACTACAATAAAATTGCACTGACTGAAGCAGCTGTGGCAAACAACATCATATTTGCAATATTATCTGGCTGAAATTGTCGATACAAGCACTATAAGCCAAATCGAGCCGGTGTTCGTTTTGGTGTCATGGGCGTCTCCTCTTTCCTTCCTGGGGTGCAGATCTTTATTGCCCTGTTTGGAAAGAATGAAAAGACATGTTTATTTCAAGACGTTAATTTAAATAGAAAGGTCATGTGTGTGACTGTAATACGCCATGCATCAGAAGTTGTGAGATTTGCTCTAAGGTTAAATGAGAAGAATAGACAGAGCGGTGACAAGGAGCTTCGGGCAGAGAGAAAAGGACAGTTTGTCTCTGTGGGGACCTGCGGGACGCGGGTCTGATGTAGCTGACAGGGCGATCTATCATCTTTAATTACAGCAGTGCACAGCGCTCCCCTCCTCACACCGCCAGCAATTACATCCATCAGGCCATGACCCTCCTGCTCCTCCACCACAGACTCGGCTCACACCTCCATCACTTCACTTTCTGCTGCCTGCCATCCTCACATTGAACTTTTAGCTACTTTAATACTTCTTTATTTTTTTAACGAACGTTCCAATTAACTCGATTTTTTTATTTTATGAAGAAAATGTGAGTTGCACAACTTGCAGGTGCTAACTTCTCCGTTTGACATTATTTTGAGTGCTAGACTTAACTAGATTTTTATATTTTATGAAGAAATTGTGAGGTGGAGAACTTGCAGAGGCTCACTTCTCCATTTTGACATTATTTAGAGTACTTTTCAGCTATGTGGTTGCAGTATTGTCCAAATTTTTTTTTTATTCATGCTTAGGCAATTAAATGTAGATGAGTTTGTTTCTTCATCAGAACAGATTTGGATGAATTAAGCATTGCATTACTTGCTCACCAATGGATCCTCTGCAGTGAATGGGTGCCGTCAGAATGAGAGCCCAAACAGCTGATGAAAACGTCACAAGTCCACAAGTAATCCACACAACTCCAGTTCATTAATTAACATCTTGTAAAGCAAAAAACTCCACGTTTGTAAGAAACATATCCATCAAGGCCAAAATAATCCATAATCCATAATAACGCGTACTCCAGTTAAAAAGTCCATCCCTTGTTATCCTCTCTTTTGTAATGTTTTCACTTGTAAATGGTATATTTCTATGGCATATTTCTCTCCTGGTTCAAATGAGATATACTTTTTCACCTGAGAAAGCAATATTATGGATAGAGGACTTGCATTTTAGCTGGAAGCAATAGTTTAAAGTTAAAAATGCCTTAATGATAGATTTATTACAAACACAGCATCTCAATCACTTGGCGAATTGGCAAATTTCTCAAAAATCTGTTCTGAAACAAACTCATCTACATCTTGGATGGCCTGAGTGTGAGTACATTTCCTTTTTAGGTTCCTTTAACTTGTCTTGTACTACATTTTTGTGTAGAAAAAAGGCAAATGCACAGCAGTGGAATAAAAAAAGTCTGGAGTCACACATTTTGAAAGCTTAAATTCTTTCTTGAGCGCTGCATTTTTCGATAGCACGTTATGCTCACAATTCTTCAGAAAGACGAAGGGCACTAGTTCAACGGTCATGTTTTTGCAGCTCAGGAGAATGAAAAAGGTGTTGTGTGTGACTGAATTAACTTACACTTTTAAAAAACATGGTCATTTTTATTTTACAGCCTTTACAAAAACATTTTTTTCTAAAAACTTAAACAGGTGTCTATGGAAGCCACTTTCTGCCACTGAATAAAAAAAAAGAAAAAAAAAAAAAATTGAGACTTTTTATCTTGCAAAGAGTTTTTTTTCTTTTAAGTTATATTTATGGGCTTTTTACGCCTTTATTGTGAGAGGACAGTGGAGAGCTGACAGGAAAGTACTGGGAGGAGAGAAGGGAGCAGGATCGGCAAAGGACCTCGAAGTGGGAATCGAACTTGGGTCGCCGTGAGCACAGTTGCGCTATATGTCGATGCACTAACCACAAGACTATGGGTGCCAACGCAAAGAGTTTTTTTTTTTTATCAGAACAGCAAGATATAAACTCACAATTGCAAGAAATAAAGTCAGAACTGTGAGACAACTGCGAGTTATAAAGTTAGAATTGCAAGATATAAACTCATAATTTTGACTTTTTTAGAACTGAGATAAACTTGCAATTGTGATATAAAAAAAATTGCAATTCTGACTTTTTTTTAGAATTGTGAGATATAAACTTGCAATTGCAAGATAAAAATGTGAAATTCTGACTTTTTTTCAAAATTTCAAGATATAAACTTGTAACTGCGAGAAAAAAAAAAATTCACGATTCTGTTTTTCTCAGAATTGTGAGATATAAACTTGCAATTGTGAGTTATAAAGTTAGAATTACAAGATATAAACTCATAATTTTGACTTTTTTTTAGAATTGTGAGATAAACTTGCAATTGCGAGATAAAAATTAGGAATTCTGACTATTTTTCTCAAAATTGCAAGATATATACTTGTAATTGCCAGATAAAAATTCACAGTTCTATTTTTCTCAGAATTGTGAGATAAATTTGCAATTGCCAGATAAAAACTCGCAATTCTGACTTTTTTTAGAATTGCATGACATAAACTTGTAATTGCGAGATAAAACTAATAAATTGTGATGTAAACTTGCAATTATAAGATAAATATATATTATAACATAAATATTATTAAGTCACAATAACCTTTTTTATTTTTTATCCAGTGGCAGAAACAAGCTTCCATAGATTTCATATCTTAACCACACAAAACGAAAATATTTGAAAAAGAAAGATTTTTTTTGTCTAGCGGAAGACCTTAGCAAACGCACATCAACAACTTGGCAATTAAACTTCCTAGCTCTTTATGGCAGTGATTTCCAAAGCATTTTCTTCAGAAGAAATGTAAAATGTCCTCTAAGTGACCTGTGGGTCCTGTAGGATTCAGGTCAGGTGAGATGAGCTGTGATCTCATCTTAGATCAGTCGGCATCTTCCTATCAGCTTATTTAAAACCCCATGAAGGCATCAGAACCCAAGAGGGAGGCCGGCACCTTAATTATCCATCTCCCCATCATGCAAATCAAAAGTCTAATCTCCACTTTTAATGTGATTATTGTCAGGACGTCCATCAGGCGGACAGCCAGCCGAAGGCTTTGATACAGAGATAAAAGTCCTGATTAATTAATGAAGTGTTATTTTACAGGACACATTTCTCGCTTTTGTGGAGCTGACAGGTGTGTGTAAAATTAATTTCCTCGGATTAGTCCGAAAATTAGCGTCTGTCTCTCTCCTCCCCGTCCGTGGCGGCACAATTTAAATTGCTACAGTAATGGGGGTCACCCAGGAGTCAATATTATTTCTTTTTCTCTCCTGTGGAGACGGGAGGTGAGAAAAGCTCATCATGGAAAAGACAAGAAGACGTTAGGTGAGGAAAGAGATGAGGAAGATGGAGGAAGGGGAGGGTGTGAAGAGGATAATAGTCTTCCCAAAAATTGCGACATTAGTATTTCAGCACGGCAGCCATTTGATGGCTTCCTTCTAAATAGGATGATTCCGATTTTGCGAGAGTGCGAGCAGTCGCTTTAAAAAGCAGAAAGTGACTCTAAACCCTGAGTGACAGCAGTGATGGTTGAAGTACCTGACACTGCCCACATTGTTCTTCCTATCCTGCTCTTCTTTCCGTGCACGAATCTGTTCTTGTGCGAGAGACATCTCCTCCTCCATGTTGGTGATCTCCTCCTTGGCTCTCCTTCGGTTCTCCTGGAAAAGCGATCGAATGTGAGTGAGACCAAAATAGAGACACATATGTAATGTAAGTGTTGAGTGTGATATTTAGGACGGATGTTGCTCACCTGTCTGCTCTTTCCTGCATGTTTGATACTGTAGAACATTGGTCCCAGCTCAGCCAGCCACTCGCCGTCCACTGCCGTCACACATTGCATGTACTCCTAAAACACAAACACAAATACATGTCAACAAATTACTGTTCACTAGTGATTGGGGATGGGATATTCACACAATACTGAATAACATGTTGTTGGTAATATAAAATGTCAACATTGTGAATATCAAGCAGCAATAAAAAGATGAAGGCATTGATTCAGTGCTTCAGTTCAATTTGTTTGCATCACTGAAAAACTTTCAGCATGAATTTAACGTTTATTACCACAAATACATATATTTGAGTATATCAATAAAAAACTTCATTGTATTCATTTTGTGAATAACAGCGTGTAAAACACGCCTAGTTAATTTCAAACATGGTTTTCACTGTATTTTACAAAAGGTTTTAACCCATTTTAGAGCAAATGTATAAATAAGGACATTATAAGCCCACAAACATCAATGCATTTACATGAACAGTATAAACTGTAATTTTGTTAATTATACTAATACAACTTAAAATAAATATTTTCATGTATTTTAAAATGTAATTTATTCCTGTGATGCAAAGCTGAATTTTCAGCATCATTACTCCTTTGGAAATTCTAATATGATGATTTAATGCTCAAGATTTTTTTTTAATTATTACAAATAAGATTTATTATTACAGATTATTAGTTATTATTAATATCAATGTTTAAAAATGTGTTGCTGTTTAATATTCTTGTGGAAATCATGATACATTTTATTTTTCAAACGTCTTTGATGAACAGAATGTTCAAAAGACTAGCATTGATCAACAAAGTTTAAGAAAAACAGCATTTATTTGAAATCAACAATTCTGTAACATTATAAATGTTTTTACTCTCACTTACCGTCTTTACCATCAATTTATTGCATCCTTGCTAAATAAAAGTATTTATCTTTTTAAAAATAAAAAATAAAAACATCTCATTGACCGCAAAGTATTAAATGGTAGTGTATCAGTAAGAAATGAGTACCAAATAAGCATATTAGATTAATATTTAAATTATTATGAAATAGAAAAATATTTCTGTTAAATAATTTAGTAATGATTTTAATAATAATAGTATTTATTTTTTATTTATTTATTTATTTATATGTAAAAGCATAATTTCCATTACTTTTATAAATACAATAGTGCAGAAACAACATAAAATCACTGGGAAAATAAATAAAGGAACTAAATAGAGAAATGTTGCAAGCTGGATTCAATTTGCATCCCCCATAACAGCACCACAGCTTAATGTCAGAGCATGTGCTTTAACTAAGCATCATAGCAAACCATGATTTGTACTAACTGACGTCACTTTACATTCAAAGGCTGAGGAGGAAGAAGTACCTTTGTGGTCATGACCAGCTCATGGTAGATGATGTAGTCAGGGGTGTAGCCCATCCCGAACAAAGCACTCGTAGGGTGAAGATGGCAGGGCATGCCAGTTCTCACGTTCACATACTCCCCTATTCCCTAAACAAACAAAAAGAGGTCATGAATATGCGTCACATGCTGCTTGATGAAAGTGAATCCAATGTTACATTCCTGAATATGTACATAAGTAGTTGTGTACCTTTAATTTAGCAGCCTGGTGAAAGTATGCAGCACAGATGCACTTCCTGATCACATCCCAGTCTGAGCCGCAGGAGACCAGGTTCATTTTCTGCTGGACCATGATGTCTTTGAGCTGAGCTCGCACCTCACGCACCTGTGACACACCACACACTGTTATTCAGGATAAACTTACTTAAATAAAAGAGGAAGCACATTAATTGTTGTGCTAAAATTACACATAGTTAAACTATACATACACAGGGTTTCTACAGATTTTATGGAGCTAAATTTAAGACATTTTTAAGACCAAGTAAAGAAAAGAAAAAACACAATGTGTTGTATTAGCAACACAAATTTTAAAATACAACCAATCTCTATTACTTTTTAAAATAAAAAAAATTATAAAAAAATAATAAAATAGCTTAAGGCTTGAATACCTTTGCTTCCAACCACTATAATATGAAAATATATATTTTATTGTACCTTATGATCACACTGCATAAAACCTGAAGTTTTTCCTTGGTATTTTTGTCTTGTTTTCCAGTGCAAATATCTAAAGATTCTTAAATGAAGATTTTGAAGAAGCAAAATGTCATACAAAGTCTTGTTTCTCAAAATGAAGTCTACAATTTAAAAAGAACAAAGATCTACCAATGGGCTTAGAAAAAAAAATACAAAAGGAAAACAAGATTTTTACCCCCATTTACAGATATTTGTTCTTGTTTTAAACAAATTGAATTTTGTTCACTTCTTAGAAAAAGATCTTCATTTTGCACCTCAAGTAAATATATCTTGATTTTTGTGAAATTATATACTGAAAAACAAGACAAAAATACTAAACAAGAAATACCTTTTTAGCAATGTATGCAACATTCAATGCAATGTCTTCTGCTTTTATTAAGACCTTTTTAAGGCCTTAATTTGAGAAAGGGTGAATTAAGACTTTTTTTAGACAGAAACCCTATATTAGACAGACAGAAATATTTAAAGCTGATTATCATTCTATGTCTAAATATTTTCCCAAAGCAGTGACATTATTGTTAACTAACATTTTTGTTAATTGAAACAAAGCTGAAATAAATTACAATACAAATATTAGATGGAAAAAGCAAAGTAAATGAAAATTAGACTAACTGAACTGAAGTTGAGGAAATAAAACTACTAACAGACAATAAGTAAGTAAATAAATAAATAAATCAATAAGAAATCAAACCTAATAGTAATATATATATGTATATTATATATATATATATATATATATATATATATAACCCTAAAGCTAATAAAAATGACATAAGCACATAATAAAATTAATAAAAATTAAACTAAACTTAAGATTATAAATAAGTAAATAAATAAATAAATAAAAGATAATACAAAATATTAATAAAAACTTAAATAAATAGTAATAAACTTTCATAATAAATAGTAAAAAACTAACACTGGTTTGAAGGATCCCGAAATTAGAAAAGAGCAGCTGAATTAAAAGTAATTCTCCACTGGCAAGATGGGCTTTTAATAAAACTTGGTTGTTAAAGCAGCAGAAAGCCAAATATGTTTTTGTTGTTTTGTTTCGTTTTATTTTATACATTAAAAAAAATAGTAATAATAAATATTTATTTATTAATATTTTAAGGGTAAGAGAACTTTAACATCCACATACAAAGCTTGTTGAAAACTGGCAAACTCGCTCTTAAAAGGATGCTATTATACACTGACCAAAATCATAAACGCAACACTTTTGTTTTTGCCCCCATTTTTCATGAGCTGAACTCTGAAGATCTAAGACGTTTCTATGTACACAAAAGGCCTATTCCTCTCAAATATTGTTCACAAATCTGTCTAAATCTGTGTTAGTGAGCACTTCTCCTTTGCCGAGATAATCCATCCACCTCACAGGTGTGGCATTTCAAGATGCTGATTAGGCTGATGTGTGCCTTAGGCTGGCCACAATAAAAGATGTTGCCCGTGAATTGAATGTTCATTTCTCTACCAAAGTTTCAGAGAATTTGGCAGTACATCCAACCAGCCTCACAACCGCAGACCACGTGAAACCACACCAGCCCAGGACCTCCACATCCAGCATCTTCACCTCCAAGATCGTCTTAGACCAGCCACCCAGACAGCTGCTGCAACAATCGGTTTGCATAACCAAAGAATTTCTGCACAAACTGTCATAAACCATCTCAGGGAAGCTCATCTGCATGCTCGTCGTCCTCATTGGGGTCTTGACCTGACTGCAGTTCGTCATCGTAACTGACTTGAGTGGGCAAATGCTCACATTCGATGGCGTCTGGCACTTAGGAGAGGTGTTCTCTTCACGGATGAATCCCGGTTTTCACTGTACAGGACAGATGGCAGACATTGTGTATGGTGTCGTGTGGGTGAGTGGTTTGCTGATGTCAACGTTGTGGATTGAGTGGCCCATGGTTGCGGTGGGGTTATGGTATGGGCAGTCGTATGTTATGGACAACGAACACAGGTGCATTTTATTGATGGTATTTTGAATGCACAGAGATACCGTGACGAGATCCTGAGGCCCATAGTTGTGCCATTCATCCACGACCATCACCTTATGTTGCAGCATGATAATGCACGGCCCCATGTTGCAAGGATCTGTACACAATTCCTGGAAGCAGAAAACATCCCAGTTCTTGCATGGCCAGCATACTCACCGGACATGTCACCCATTGAGCATGTTTGGGATGCTCTGGATCGGCGTATACGACAGCATGTTCCAGTTCCTGCCAATATCCAGCAACTTTGCACAGCCATTGAAGAGGAGTGAACCAACATTCCACAGGCCACAATCAACAACCTGATCAACTCTATGCGAAGGAGATGTGTTGCACTGCATGAGGCAAATGGTGGTCACACCAGATACTGACTGGTTTTCGGACCCCCCCAATACAGTAAAACTGCACATTTTAGAGTGGCCTTTTATTGTGGCCAGCCTAAGGCATACCTGTGCAATAATCATGCTGTCTGTGAGGTGGATGGATTATCTTGGCAAAGGAGAAATGCTCACTAACACAGATTTAGACAGATTTGCAAACAATATTTGAGAGAAATAGGCCTTTTGTGTGCATAGAAAAAGTCTTAGATCTTTGAGCTCAGCTCATGAGCTCAAAAAATGAGGGCCAAAACAAAAGTGTTGCATTTATAATGTTAGTCAGTATTGGATGGAACAGACGCAACTTATATTACTACTCACCTTCCCATGTGAAGAGGATATTTAAATAGAAGTGGTTCAACAGCAAAAAAATTACATTTAGCTGTAATGGTCAGACACGCTGACACTTTTTTTACATTTTTTTTTAACAATCCTGGTTACCATTCTATGTGGACTTTAGCAAAAAAACAAAACAAAAAGTATGAAGAATGCCTCTATAATAAATCAATTTGACTGATTAAGAATCAATCCCCAAGTAAACATACCTTCCGCATGGCTTTGGTGTGGATGAAGTGATCGTTGCACCAGATGCTGGAGTAATTGTTGTTCTTCCACTGCAGGTAAACGTTGAGGTAGGTCAGGTGATCACTCTCAGGCACTGAGAACTTCTCTCTCACCTGGTCACTCTCCTCTTCTCGACCCTAGACAAGCAACGGCAGTTTTGAACAGTTAGAAAACAGCAGCACCTGATGTACAGCACATTAACAGCTCAATACATTATTGTAAAGAGTCTGTTAATGCTTTCTGGTGTGAATATTTTGTACCTTCGGTCTGTAGAAAATGGACGGCACTGACAACATGGAGACGATGATGAGAATGTCAGCACTGCAGCCCATGTCACATGACACGATCAGCATTTTAGACAGAGCCGGATCCAGAGGAAACTCCACCATGAGCCGCCCAGTGGGTGTCAGAGCGCCTGAAACAGAGACGAGAAGAAACCGTCCTCAAATACAGGCAAAAGTCAAAAGGGACTAGAGAGCACCCTCTTTCGAAAGTGCTGATGGTGGGAAAATGATTCCACTTTGAGATTCTGATCAAACTTTTTCAGAAGCTCAGATTTCAAAGATTACATGACAGACTAAGAAGATTAGTGAGAGAGCGCTGTGAAAAGCAGAGCAGATATTTGGGCAGGTAAGCCTTAATCAGAAATAATCTGCTGTTAACACCAGACGAGAGCTAGAGGGAAAAGTGCTCCACATAGTCAAATCCCCACAAACCCCGAGAGATACACAGGAAATGAGATTGAGATCCCTCTCTGGTCACACAGACAGTTTTACTTCAGTTGCTACAGCTGAACTTTGAGTAAGACCTTAATACTTCACTGCAGCACTTCACGAGCAATCTACCCTACTAGAATGTAAGACACACTTAAGAACTCAAAGAGTTTTTTCCCCAAATAAAAATAATATCACTACCAACAGTTATCTTTAAACACTGATATATCCAAACACTGTCTAGTGAATTTCAGAATCAGTGTTATTTTATTATCACCGATATACCAATATATTTTATCCTAATATGTGACCCTGGACCACCAAACCAGTCATAAGGGTCAATTCTTTGAAACTGAGATTTGTACATCATCTGAAAGCTGAATAAATAAGGTTTCCATTGATGTATGGTTTGTTATGACCATATTTGGCAGAAATACAACTTTTTGAACATTTTAAATCTGAGGGTGCAAAAAAAGTTGTCCAAATGAAGTTCTTAGCAACTCATATTACTAATCAAAAATTAAGTTTAGATATATTTACAGTAGAAAATAATGGAACATGATATTTACTTAATATCCTAATGATTTTTGGCATAAAAGAAAAATCTCAAATTTTGACCCATACAACTGACCCATATTGTTGGCTATTGTTGGCTACAAATATACCTGTGCTACTTACGACTGGTTTTGTGGTCCAGGGTCACATATTTGGATTAAATTATGTTTTAATTATTTATTTTTCATTTTAATTACATTTAATTTTTTATTTTATTTTCGTATTTCATTTTCATTCTTTTTTCATTTTAATTTTAATTAGGGGTTTAGTAATTTTGTTGTGTGTTTTTGTCATTTTTAGCTCAAGCAGGCCTTCGTCTGCGTGTTAGACAAAAGTGACTATACATTTTCAAGACCTAACCACTAGATGTCTCATGGTTCACACATTTCTCAGATTGTCCACAAAACTGGTTAGGTTGTATGTGAAAGTTTTTTGGACAATCTGAGAAATAACCAAAGGCCTGCTTGGGCTGATACGCATTGGTGTCTTTTTAATATTTTAGTCCTGTCTTAAAATAAAGGCTTTTTACTTTTCTTACTCTGAGAGTGTCTGGATGTGGATTTTTTTTTGTTTTGTACAACAGGATCCACTTTTCATTTTGGATATTTGTTCCCTCTCTGGAACACCCATAGTTTTGCTTGAGATTACCTGATGTGTCCTGGCCAAGATTTTTTCTTTGATTATTATCTAGAATGTTTTAAGTTTTAGTTTATTTAGCTTTAGTTATTTTATTTCTTGGACTAAAGAAAATTGCAAATGTTGCCTCTGCAATAGCTGAAACAAAATAAGTTTAATGTTTTTTACTTTTTTTTTTTTTTTTTTATCCACCTCATTCTTCAACACGGTAGTAAGCCTATGGTAGACTTCCAATTCATTAGTCGCTACAGGGAAATAATGAGAAGAATAACAATGTGCAGTAAACGGTAAAACGTTTTGAACTACAAACCAGTGTGTTCATAATTAAGATAATATATTAAAATAATATGGTAAGATTTGCAATATCAAGCAGCAAAACAAGCTTTTTTGTACAGCTAAAAATAGCTGGAGGTGGATAAGACCGGAAGCCAGACCCATAAAATTTACAAATGGCCATGACCGCTCTTACGGCAAAAATAAGGTGGAAATTTTATTTTATTTCAGTTACTGATTACTTCAAATAATGAAGATGTTTATATATGTCTACATTTTAATTAAAGTAGAAAATTAGACACTGTTGCTGACAATTCACATCGAAATAATACAATAAAATACAATAAAACCCCCCCAAAAGCATGTGGAAAAATGACTGAAAAAACTCAGCATGAAATGGACTTTCTTCCCTATCGTGCCGTATAAATGCGTGTCTTATTGAATGAGAAAAAATTAGGACTGGACTTGGTTTTGTCCACTGGGAATTGATGGGATCATATAAAGTGTTGTGAGTGACAGGTTGATGGAAATGAAGCAATGAAACTTGCCTGGCCATTGGAATTAAAGTTTTTTTTTTTTAAAGTTTGCAAGGATAAATTATTTACAATAGTGCTGTGCAATTTGCAAGTTTTTGTATACATAATATATGTGTGTGTACTGTGTATATTTATTACGTATATATAAACACATACAGTGTATATTCTGAAAATATTCATTTTATTTATTTATTGATATAATTAATATTGTATATAAATACATTTAATATATAAACATTTTTCTTACACATATCCATGCATGTGTGTGTATTTATATATACACATAATAAATATGCATATTATTTTGGATGCGTTTAATAGCAATTAATTGTTGCACAGCACTAAAAATACTCCAATATTCCATAAAAACAAAGAAATGACCATTTCGATTTTCTTTGGTGACTTGAAAAATCTTATTCCACATTAAGCAATGCCCAAAATAAACTTTTGATACCATTATCTAATAGCACAGTTCAACTCCAAGAACAGATTCACTCTCCACAGTCTCTTTGAATAAAATATGGCAAATGGGACAAAAAATAAAATCAAAAGATTTATGTCTGATTCTGATTCCCTTCTCAGGGCAACGTCTGAAGCTGGTAGTCTCACCTGTGTTGTCAAGCGCTCCTAAGATCCACAGCTGGTACATGGAGTTCAGCATGTTGTCTTCAGGTGGAGGGTCCATGAAGTGGAAGAGCAGGAGATCTTGAACTCCCAGTGACTTGAGCAGCAGCACAACATTGGCCAGGTTAGTCCGCTGGATCTCTGGGATAGTGGTGGTGAGCATTTCATTCTTGAAGGCACTCTGAGTGTATAACCTGAAGTGAGCCAACACAAAGTAAAGTCAATTTATTTGAACATCCATGCCAGCCACAATGTAATACATACACACTGTAGAGAGCTTTGGCTGGCTGTTTAAATTGTGATACTGAGAAATTAATCAAACAGATAAATGTAGGACACCATTAAAAAGTTCTCTACCTCCCCACCTTTAGAAGATCTAGAGGGAAGCCCATAACAAAGAGCCATTTACAAACTACTCCTGAGCATCTTAAAATATCACAGCTCTCCTCACCACTCCACAGAGACAGATCTGAGAGAACAGCAGATTTCTGCAGCTATTCAACTAAATGGATAATCCCTCAGAAGATGGCGTGAAGAAGGAACTCCGGCAAGCTCTTTAGTACAACATATGCATTTATGCATATCAGTCCAACTGGCTCTTGTGAAGATGCCGCAATCACAGCCAGAGCTTTTGAGTTATGGATTCAACACGCATGTCACATGCTTCTGGTTGAACAGAATTGATTCTTGATGCACAGATGTTTGGTAAAGGATATATGTAACTAATCCGCCATGTGCCACACACTTTCACAGCCAGAGACACTCACAGGGAGGCAAAACAATCCCCTGCGTGAGTTTCCTTTGTGTGACCGCAAAACAGCGAGACAGCGTGTCGCCGCATCCTCTGGACTGTGCAGATTTGAAAAAGGTCACAGTCAAAAAGCCCACAGGAGCCTTTGTCTCACATTCTCAGAGGTGTAAACAAAAATTAAACTGCGTGAAATCCTCTCAAGATTACCTTCCCGTCCCCCTCCTGCAGTCGCCATGCCTCACTGCAAGATGTTTCAGAAAAGAGGGACTGGTGATTTGACTAAAGCTCATTGTTCATCTGCCTATGAGCAAAAAGAGGCCAGAGTCTCTATTTACACTACAAAGACACCTGAGCGATGCACTTTTTAAAAACAATTTGTTCCAAAGTACTGGATCAAAAACCTAATTTAACGTTTCATCACTCAAGTTGTCATGAAATAAAAATATAACCATGCATGGGTTTTACTTTTTCTTTTTTCAGTCGACAACTGATGGATAGAAGCAATTTCTCACTGACCCACTCTATGACACAATACAGAAGAAAAGATCTGCTGCTACTTACTACTTATTTCATTGCAAATTGAATTTCCTCTGCTTTTTGAAATAGCAAAAATGCAGTGCACAGCATTTTAGATTTCATTTTTGTAGTAACAATAATTTTTTTAGAACATATCTAATTAAGAATATCACCATGTTCTTAATTAGGTTAATGAAGTTTAGGGATATTATTGTTAACTAAATCTAAAACCAAAACCATAATAATAATAAAAAAAAAAAATCATAACTTGAAATAAATGTTAACTAAAAAAAAATATTTATACATTTTATTTCAGCTAGCAACATCTCTCATTTTCATGTAGTTTAACATGAACTACTGCAAAAATGCAAAGCTGAATTTTCATCATCATTACTCCAGTCTTCAGTGTCACATGATCCTTCAGAAACCATTCTAATATGCTGTTTTGATGCTGAAACATTTTGTTATTATTACTATTTTCAATGTCAAAAGCAGTTGAGGTTGTTAAGGTTGCATTTTTGTGGAAACTGTGATATACTAGCATTCAAAAGTTTGGGGTAATAATAAAAAAAAAGAATAATAAAAAAAAATTAATACAAATGTATAAAAACTATACAGAATTTTTTTTTAAATAATCTATGAGACAAAAAAACAAAACCCAAACATAATTAGTGAAACTTTTAAATTGAAGTGAAACCAGAAAATATTCCAATAAAATGTGTCAAATTATTTTAAAAAAATGCTAAAATTTTCAAATTACTATAAGATCTGTGAAGATTTAATCTAGTTTCAAAATGTCATTAATCACATGTTTTTACTTATTACACATATTTTTCTGTAACAGAGAAATTGTTTACATTTTTTGGGTATCAAGTTGACTATATGATTAAAAACACAAGCATTTTAAACGAATATATTATAAGAATATAATTATCTAGTCATCCCTAAAAAGTAGAACATATAATAATAAAAAATAAAACTTTAGGCACCCCATGAAAGGAATCAGAAATTCAGGGAGATTTACTGAAGCATCAGCTATGAGGTCACGCTGTGGCGTATCGATCTACTGTTGGTCACCTGGTGTCACGTGATGTGAATTTGCAGGTCAGGGTTCGCCAAGCTTAAACTTTGGAACGCAGAGAAATACGAAAACTTTTTCACACGGGCTTGCATTTCCAGTCTGATGCATTCACGTGCATATGAATAGAAGTCAGTGGAACGAAAAGTGCAGTGTGACCGCGCCTTTAGACCCACTATGAACTTTGCCATTGTTTTAAACTTTGTTTGCCCCTTTGCTCAAAAACAATCAGTCTATTCTGATTTGTTCTTACCTGTAACACTGTCCTGGTCCTGTTCTTCCTGCTCTTCCAGCCCTCTGGTTTGCATTGGCTTGACTAATGGGATACACCTGCAGCGCATCCATGCCAATGCGAGGATTGAACACCTAAACAACACCAAGTAATACATCTGTAAGTATGTGCCATATTAAAGACTGGTCATTGCTAACAGTTTCATATGGTTTTACCTTCAGTTTACAGTAACCAGAATCCACCACAAACATGATGCCGTCCACAGTCAGAGACGTCTCAGCGATGTTTGTGGCAACAATACACTTCCTCACTCCATCAGGAGCCTGTCAAAAACACACAGGTTTAGTTCACAAACCATCTACACCGTTTTGTTTCATGATCGGGATCTTAGAGTGCCCAAAAGAGACAGAGGTTTACCTTCTGGAAGATCTTGGCCTGCAGGTCCGAGGGCAGCTGGGAGTAAATGGGCAGCACGGCCAGGGGTGGAGCGTTCTCTAGATCCTCTAATCGCTCCACAATCTGATCTGACGTCACCTGCAGCAGTACAAGCATCACTTTTGTTATACATTGCCTCATTAGACAACACAAACTTTAACAATAACTATAAATCTAACTAGCCAAATATTTGTAAAATGCTAAATTCTGACTCCAAGTAGAGCATAGATCACAGTACATATGAATACATCACACATAAATACTGCTTTATATACTATAAATACTATTTCCTTTTTTAATGCTTTGAAAGAAGTCTCTTCTGCTCACCAAGACTGCATTTATTTAATAAAAAAATTAGAGTAAAAACAGACATAATATCAAAATAACAAATATGTTTTACATTGAGTATTAGTTTTATAATTCAAAATATTTGAAAATGTAATCTATTTCTACGAAAAAGCAAAGCTGAATTTTCAGCATCATTACTCGTGACACTACACATGTGACACTAAAGACTGGAGTAACGATTCTGAAATTTCAGCTTTGCATCACAGGTATAAACTAAATGAGTAAAGTTTGAGAACTTGGAGTTGGCTTGAGAAAGCCTAGCCTGAAAATTTGAAGCATTTGTAAAAGTAGAAAAGTTGATGTTGCTATCATGGTTTAACACATTGCTTACATGATTTAACATGTGGTTAGCATGTTTTAGCATGATTAGCTTGTTGCTTGCATTTTTATAGGCTGATTACAATGTTGTTAGCATGATTATCATGTTGTTAGCATGTTACTAGCATGTTGTTAACATAATTAACAAGTCAATAGCATGTTTAACATGATTAGCATGTTACTAACATGTTACTAGCATGTTGTTAGCCTGATTAGCATGTTGCTAGCATGTTTCTAGCATGATTAGCAAGTTACTAGCATGTTGTTAACATGATTAGCAAGTTACAAGCATGTTGCTAGCATGTTTCTAACATGCTTAGGATGTTACTAGCATGGTGTTAGGATTTTTTTAGCATGATTAACAAGTTACTAGAATGTTTCTAACATGATTAACATGTTGCTAGCATGTTGTTAGCATGATTAGCAAGTTACTAACATGTTGTTAGCATTTTTCTATGCTAATCCAGCTAAAACCACTTGATTCAGTGAAAAAAAAAAGAAAAAAAAAAAAGATAAAAACCAACTGAAAAACCAGCTAAGACCAGCCTGACCTGCTAAAAACGAGCCAAAACCATTTTAAAACCAGCTTGGGAGACCAGCCAAAGCAGCCCATCAGCTTAGGCTGGTTTTAGCTGGGTTTTTTTTTATTCAGTAGGGGGGTTTTTAAGCTTAACTACACCATAAGATTCATCGCACAAAAGTTTTGACCCCCTCAATGAAAGTCTATGGGATTTTAGGTGGCTTTGATAGTCTGGTTTATGAAAATCATAAGCCAGATCAGTTAGAAAAGTTATAGCAACCCGAGTCAGACTTTTTCAAGCCAACTTAATTATATTTTGAAGAATTTAAAAAATTCACAATATTACTGTTTTTTCAGTTTAATCAAATAAATGCACCCCTAGTGAGCATAAGACACTCCATTCAAAAACATTAAAATCTTACCAACCTCAAACCTTTCAGCGGTATATTATTAATAGTGTACTGTGTATCGTGACTCCATTAATAAAATGATTTGCATGACTAAAAAATCCCCTCACCTCAATGTCCTCCTGACCAGGCATGAAGATGAGGATGTCACCCACCATCCCGCTGAGATGAATCTGTAAGGCCTGTTTCACAGCCGCCTCCACATAGTCCTCCTGAGGAACCTGAAATCACAGCAGCACTCACTGTCAGTACAGCACAACAACCAGCTTTAGCTTTAACTAAAGACGCTATTAACACCCCACCTTGCTGAACAAGATATCCACTGGGAATGTCCTGCCGGGAATGTGGAAAATAGGAACGTTGCCAAAGAATGCTGCAAATTTGTCAGAGTCCATGGTGGCAGATGTGACAATGAGCTTCAAGTCTGAGCGTCTAGACACCACCTAAGTATTCAAAAAGTCAGGTTGATAAAGGGGAGATAGGAGAAGATGACTCATCAGTATCAAAATGTAAGTTCAACAGTACTCTTTAATTCTCCATATAAGCAACAATCAAATTAGTAGTGTGGTGAAAACCAATTAAACTGACTATGGTGAAAACAGTATTCATATCGATTCATATGAAAGTGGCCGAGGAGGACAGACAGACGGAGACATGGCTCACCTCTCGGAGAAGCCCGAAGAGCACGTCAGTGTTGAGGGAGCGCTCATGGGCCTCGTCCATGATTACCGCACTGTAGTGGTCCAAATCTGATTCACGCAGAGATTCCCTCAGAAGGATACCATCCGTCATGTATTTTATTACAGTCTTCTCTGATGTACAGTCTTCAAAACGGATAGCATAACCAACCTGTTACAAACATTAAAGAAATAAAACCCCTTAGCTACCGAAAAATCATGGTTAAAAATATTTTAAATAAAACGTTTAATATGATGACACAATTGTACAATAATCTACTACTAGCCAAAACGCTGGAATAATTATATGATTGTTTTTTAATGTTGTTGAAAGTTTTTTAATATTTTATTTTAAATATAAAAATGTTAATTTCATAAATAATACTTGAATAAATCATTTAAAAATTACATTTATTCCTGCGATGCAATGCTGAATTTTCAACATCATTACTCCAGTCTTCAGTGTCACATAATCCTTCAGAAATCTTTCTAATATGCTGATTTGGTGCTCAAGAAACAAGGCTGTATTTATTTTAATAAAATTACCGTAAAAACATTTTCTACTTTTTAATATATTTTAAAAAGACCTTTTCCTGTCGCATGATTTTATATACAATTTTAAATGTATAAAATTTCAAAACACTATATTACAATTGTATTACTATAAACACTTTTTGATCAAATCGAAAAGAACGTAGAAATCAGCAATGGCATTACAATATTAACATACAACAGCAAATTATTCTTTCTGAACAGCTTACTGATATTTAGATCAGTGCTGTTTTAGTTTAATTTTTCAGTTTTTATTAATATTTAGAATGGAAATTTTTAAAATATTTTTCATTTCAAATTAAGTAATTTTGATGTCATTTTTATTATAATTAAAAAAAGTGTCTCTATAGTTTTTAGTACTATTTTTAGTTAAGTACTTCAGCTTAAACTAAATGAAAATTAGAAATCTTGCCTTTGCAACCAGCTGAAATAAACTAGCTGAATATATATATATATATATATATATATACACACACACACACACACACATACATATATACATATATACATATATATATATATATATATTTTTTTTTTTTTACTATTTTAATTAATGTTTATTTCAAATAGTTCCTTTTTTTAAGGTTTTTGTTTAGTTGTAGTTCATATGGAAGCCCGTTTCCGCCACTGAATAAAAATAAAAAAGGTAATTGCGACTTTCTATCTCGCAATTCCAACTTTTTTTCTCAGAATTGCAACTTTATATTAGGAGATACAAACTTTATATTACGAGATACGAGTTTATATCACACAGTTCTGACTTAATTTCTTAGAATTACGATTTATTTCACGCAATTCTGACTTTATTTCTCAGAACTGCAACTTCATATCTCGGAATTCTGACTTTATAAATCACAATTGCGAGTTTATGTCATGTGATTCGGACTTTATTTCTCAGAATTGCGACTTTATAACTCGCAAATGTAAATTTATATCTCACAATTCTGTGAGAATTGTGAGTTTGTATCACGCAATTCAGAATTGTGAGAGAAGCAATAACCTTTTTTTTTTATTCAGTAACGGAAATAGGCATTCAAAAGTTTGTGACAATAACCCCCGATTTACAATTATTCCACTGCATCATCCTCTCAGTATTGCCTTCTAGGTAAAATAACCATGCATGCCACTTCAGATCCACCAGGTGGCAGTGTTCTCCATAATATGAATATACAGGGGTTGGTTATCTGAATGTGCAGGACTTGTATTTGTCACCCCCAAGATGAAATTATGCTGTATTGGTTGCAAAAGGAGGCCCAACACCATACTAAATGTGGTCTAAAACCAGGGGATTCAGTTTCATTGTCCAACCCCTGTATTTGTCAAAAAAAAAAAGTATGGCAGGAACATATCAGACACTAACCTCCTCTCCCAGGTTACTGTTCATTTCTTCGCTGACTCTCTTGGCCACACTCATTGCTGCCACTCTGCGGGGCTGTGTGCAGCCCACCATGCCATAGCTGGTGTATCCGTCCTCATGAAGATACTGCGTTAGCTGGGTCGTCTTACCACTGCCCGTTTCCCCCACCACAATCACAATATTGTTATCCCTGCCAGAGAAGACAAAAAACACAGAAACACAAGTTTAGTGATAGAGTTTGTGTTTAATGAAGCATATGTAAGTGAATTGATTTGAGTGTCATCAGTACCTGATGATGTTGAGCAGCTGCTGGCGAACAGCAAAGATGGGCAGATACTGCCTCTGCTCTAATAGAGTCTTCTTCTTAGCAAACTCACTGCTTGCTTCATTCTTCTCCTTCATATGGTCAGCAAACTTCTGCTCCGCTCTGAAAAGATGAAAGGTAAGAAAGAGGCCCATGAAAAATCTACAGATGTTTTTCAATTTGTGTGTTGATTTTGGAATTCTGCAGCAATCTGTGCAATGAATTTAAACATGCTAAAATGTCATATCAAATGCTTGATATCAAATATATAAAATGTATCTACACTATAGTTTAAAAGATTATCCAAATATTTTTTTAAATAAATCTCCTAAAGTATAAGCCATAAAATATGATTACAATTTAAAAAAAAAACATTTTCTACTGTAATATATATTAAAATGTAAATTATTCATGTGATGCAAAACTGAATTTTCAGTATCATTACTCCAGTCTTCAGTGTCACATGATCCATCAGAAATCATTCTAATATGCTAATTTTGCTGATCAAGAAACATTTATTACTATAAATAAAAAAAGAGTTGTGCTGCTTAATATTTTTTGTAAAAATCGTGCATTTTATTTTTAGGATTTTTTACTGAATAGAAAGTTCAAAGGAACAGCATTTATTTGAAATAGCAATGTTTTGTAACATTAGGAATGTCTTTACTGTCCCTTTTGATCAATTTAATGCATCCTTGCTAAATAAAAGCATTATTTTTTTTCATAAAAATATCTTAATGACCCCAAATGCATCATGGTACCATAACTAGATCACGACCAAGTGCGTATACAAGAGGGATTGAACCTAAACATTTGTCCTCTAAGATACAGTCGAAGTCAAAAGTTTACATACACCTTGCAGAATCTGCAAAATGTTAATTATTTTACCAAAATAAGAGGGATCATACAAAATGCATGTTATTTTTATTTAGTACTGACCTGATAAAAAGATATTTCACATAAAAGAAATTTACATATAGTCCACAAGAGAAAATAATTTAAATTAAATTTATAAAAATTACCCTGTTCAAAAGTTTACATACACTTGATTCTTAATACTGTGTTGCAACCCAAATGTGTTCAGCTGTGTTTTTTTTTGTTGTTGTTGTTTGTTTGTTTTGTTTAGTGATAGCTGTTCATGAGTCCCTTGTTTGTCCTGAACAGTTAAACTGCGCACTGTTCTTCAGAAAAATCCTTCAGGTCCCACAAATTCTGTTTTTTTTTTGTGTGTGTGTATTTGAACCCTTTCCAACAATGACTGTATAATATTGAGATCCATCTTTTCACACTGAGGACAACCGAGGGACTCATACGCAACTATTACAGAAGGTTCAATTGCTCACTGATGCTTCAGAAAGAAAAACAATGCATTAAGAACCCGGTGAAAACTTTTGGAATTTGAAGATCAGGGTAAATTTTACTTATTTTGTCTTTTGGGGAACATGTATGTATCTTCTGTAGCTTTTGAAGTGTAGAACTAAATTAAAAAAATATGATATTTAGGCAAAATGAGAAAAATCTACACATTCTCATTCTGTTCAAAAGTTTACACCCCCGGCTCTTAATGCACGGTTTTTCCTTCAGGCACATCAGTGAGCTTCTGTAATAGTTACATGAGTCCCTCAGATGTCCTCAGTGTGAAAAGATGGATCTCAAAATCATATAGTCATTGCTGGAAAGGGTTCTTTTATGTGAAATATCATATTCGTGACTGTACTAAAGAAAAAAAATAGCATGCATTTTGTATGATGCCTGTTATTTTGGTAAAATAATTAACATTTTGCAGATTCTGCAAGGTCTTGATTTTAACTATATATTGTGAAATAATTTTATAATATTTTCAAATAGATGGAATCAGAAAATATGTATGAGCGACATAATTTCTACCTGTAATCCACATTTCCATCTTCTCCAACAGCTTTTCCATCTGATCCATCCTCCTCCGTTTTCTTGATTCCCATGATGTCACCCAGTTTGGTGCCAGCGAGCTCCCAGTGTTTGTGTTGTGCCTGTCAGGTGAAAGAACCAAACATAACAGTAATCACATCTTACACTACTGCCCTGAAGTGAGGGAGGAGCCCAAATAAAACGTAAAAACCAGATGTGCACCTTCTTTCTTTCTTTCTGCTCTCTGTGTCGTCTGACCAGCTGACTGCCCTTGCGAGAAATGATGGCCATGTCTGAGGTCGCATCTTTCACTGGAATGACCGGCTCAGGCTGGAATCACAGGATGAATGCAAAATCATTGATTAAAGACTCACATGTTTGGTAACTCATAAATAAACACACTCATGCTTAGAGACTTCTGTACCTGCTTAGTGAAGACAATCCTCCCATCCAGGAAGGGTGGCACGAGGTTATGGACAAGCAGGTGGACTCTGGTTGCATTGTCTTCCTCAAAGTCCTCATCCACCTCCAAACGCTGAACCACTCCACTGGTGAGCATGCGGTTGGTCTCCCAGCGTTCATTATCCTGAAGAGAAACACATATGCGAGTAAGCATGACAGGTGTTGAGGTCTTTAAGGTGCAGATGAGTGAGGATGTGCATCAGTACCTCATTAATTTGCCGTTTCTGTGCTGAGATGCGTTTCTGGGTCTGCTTCTGCAGGATCTGCTCCCTCTTCTTCACATATTCATCTGAGCTGGACGTCAAAGGGTTGTGGAACTCATCAAAACCTTCATCCATCATGTACCAGTCTCGATCAGCTTGCTGTTTGGACATAACACAGTTAATACTGACCAAAACAGCAACTTAAACAAGAAAAGGTATAATTTGATGGGCTTATGAATGAAAAAAAATTTTGATAACACATTGAGTGAAGTCAGGTCAAATTCATTTTCACAAAACACATTGTTTCAAAGCAGATTTACAGAAAATCATGATGTTAATGTCTGTAATATTTTAATATCCTAGTGCTTTAGCAGATTAATACTGTGTGATAATATAGTTTACATATTGCAACTATACAAGCAATTAAGCAGCTGAGATATGGTCTATACTGTAGTATATGTGACACTACATAAGTATGAATGCAGATAAAACATATATATACTTATATATCCAACTTTAAAGAGCTAAGTGATAATATACAGTAGATTATAAAAAATAAAAATCAGGAAGTTCTATATTATACTATATTATATAATATATATCCAACTTTATATTTAGAGATGGATAATACAGTTTACATTCTGCAATGAAAAAAACAAGCCGAGTTGTTTTTAACTTTGAAAAAATATGCGGTAACGAGTTACACACATTAAGATCAGGAACACATATTAAGAATCCTAAGAACACAAACAGAATTTCTGAAAATGATTATATGAAGTTTTTAGCACTCACCCTCTGATCTTCCTCCCACTGTTCCTTCTCTTCTTCATTATTAAATAGGATGCCGTCCTCCCTATCCTCCTTCTTATCGCCTACAAAACAAGAGTCCATAAAACACCACTGTTCAAAAAGATTCAGTAAAGACAGTAAGTTTTTTTGTTTTTGAAAGAAGAGTCTGTTTACCAAGTCTGCATTTATTTGATCAGAAATAGTCAAAAATAGTAATATTGTGAAATATCACTACAATTAAATTACCTTTTTCTATTTTATTACATTTTAAAAGGTAATTTATTCCTGTGATGGCAAAGTTGAATTATCAGAAGCCATTACTCCAGTCTTCAGTGTCACATGATCAGAAATCATTCTAATTTTCAGAAATCATTCTAATGCTGACCTGATGATACATTTGTTCTTATTACTAGTTGAAAACATTCTGCTTGATGTTGCATGTTTGTTAGTCATTTGCTTAATACGTACACTGCTCCTCAAAAGTTTGGGATCAGTAAGACTTGTAATGTTTTTTAAAGAAGTCTCTTATACTATTTATCTGATCAAAAATACAGAAAAAAACAGTAATATTGCAAAATGTTATTACAATATAAAATATAATGTTTTTTATTTTAATATACTTTAAAATCTAATTTTTAATTTTTAATTATCAACTGTTTTCAACATTGATAATTCTAATAATAAATCGGCATGATTTCTGAAGGATCATGTGACACTTAAGACTGGAGTAACAGCTGATGAAAATCTAGCTTTGCATGACAGGAATAAATTGTATTTTAGAATATATTGAAATAAAAAACATCATTTTATATTGTAATAACATTTTGCAATATTACTGTTTGTTCTGCATTTTGATCAAATAAATGCAGCTATGATGAACATAAGAGACTTCTTATAAAAAAACATTACAAGTCTTACTGATCCCAAACCTTGGAGCGGGAGTGTATATTCTTGATATTTATGATGTGAGGCATTAGGAATACTCTGGGTTAAAATACTGAAAAAAAAATATTCTTAAGTAAATAAAAATATAAAATAATTTAGGGAAAAAAGAAATAAAACCCAACAAACCAAATAAATAAATAAATAAATAAATAATATAAAAACAACAAATCTAGTCGTTGGAATTTGGAACTCACTTTTGAATTTTCAGTTAAAAATATATATATAATATACCAAACAAAAACAGTAGTATTAAACAAAGTTTAAAAATGTAATAAAAATGTAAAAAATACACACACACAGACACACAAAAAAAACTCACATACAAATTTACAACTTTCTACACCTAAAGAACTTGTAAGTGGTGTTTTTACCTTTTCCTCGGGACAGGCGTGGGGTGGAGCCAAGGTGCTTCCTGTCATTAGCCCACTCGTTGTACTTATATGAAGGAGTTGGCAGGGGAGTTTCTGCTGGATACTGAGGTTTACTTGACCTGAACAACAAAAGTGACAATGTAACTCCTTCTGACATCACAAACCATGTCAGCACAAATAATCTTCAACCAAACGTTAATCACTGAGGCTCTGATGAAGTGATTCATACCGGTCTCTCCTCTCACTGTCACGGACTGAGCGATGGCTGCGCTCGGAGCGATCGTACTCTCGTTGTGAGGGGGCAGGAGACGGGCTCTCCCAGTGAGAGTGGCGTGAGCTGGAATATCCACTGTCATCTTCATCCCAGCTGGAGCGTGATGGAGTGGCCAAATCTGTGTGGACATATGAAACACATTTGACCCATGATTTACCCAAATAGGACAAGCTGCCTAACACACTTGTTGGTCCTGAAACAGCACTGCAAATTTTTATCAGATTTCAGGATTATAGTCAGGGTTAGGATTTAAGCGAATTACGATTTTTCTGATAAATAAAACTGTGGTTTGCTGTGATTCCTTGTAGGGTTGCACAATTTGATCAAAATGTGTTATTATATATCAGTAATTATAACAATACTAATACTCCTTTTTCTCCTCCTCCTCTTACACCTACTCCTGCTTCATTGCTATTATTAAATATAAAAATACTGATGATGATTATCTTAAAATGAATTGTTTTAAATTCATTATTTCCAACATTAAAACCAATTTTAGGTTTCAGTTTATAGTTAGGGTTAGGGCTACACAGTTTAGGGAGAAAAAATCTAATTGTGTTTTGTTTTGTTTTTTTGACAAAATGCAATTTAAAAATCCAGGTTTGGGCTTCTGTTTGTAGCTCTTCTGTTTGTGCACAATTTCGCCAAATATTTGTGATCATATATTAATAGGGCTAAATAATAATAATAATAATAATAAATTATTATTATATATCATAAAAATACTAAAATATTAAGTGAACAACAACAATAATAACAATAATATGTATTATAATAATTAAAATTAATATAATAATTATAATAATTATTATAATAAAAACTAATAATTTATGATATCAAAATAAAAATCCAGGTTTTCTCTTTGTTTTCTCTTGTTTGTAGGGCTGCACAATTTAGCCAAAAACTTGTGACCATATATTAACATGGCTAAATAATAATAATAATTATAATAACAATAATTAGTAGTAGTAGTAAAATGACATAAATATATCAAAACAACATAAATGTTATTAATTAACAACAAAATAAGAAATAATAAAATTGGAATGTTCCATTGTAAAGTATGTAAGAAAAACATTTTTTAAAAAATAAGTATTTAAGAAAAATATAATAATAATAATAATTACTACTATTATTATTATTATTATATTTTACATAACAACTGCAAAATTACATTGCTAATATCTATGTATGTCTTAATTTAAGATACATCTTTATGTCTTAATTTAATATCTAACTTATTTTGATGGAATGGAAAATGCTCTACTTGGGTCACCCTCAGGAATAAACAACACAAGTATTGAAATGACAACTGACATTCACTAGTGCTAAAACTGATCAGGGTAGTGTGTTCAGAGCACATCTGGGACTGGGACTGACCTTTCGGTCTGTTACGCGGTGATTCGGGCTCATCACGGCGGGTACCGCGACTCATGCGGTCGGACCAGCCATCCCTCTGGGAGCGTTCACTTCTCACGCTGCCATCACCGCGCTCAGATCGACTGCTGCTTGATCCACGGCTGCGGCTGCTTTCCCGTTCATCTGCGCAAAGCCCATAAAACAAAGATCAGAGCCTGAAATATTGAGGTGGGATCTCACAGGCCAAAGAGCACCTGACTTACCTCTGTCTCTTCTTCTGTCTCTGTCACGGTGGCGGTCGTGGTCTCGGTCCCTGTCTCTGGATCTGTCTTTGTCTCTGTTCTTGTCTTCTTTGGAGGATGCATAAACCCCATGCTCCCGTCTGTCCTTCTCCCTCTGTTGATGTCTCTGCTTGAACTCCTCACTAACCCCTCCAGGGTTTGATGGCGTTTCTGAGCCAGTGACACGGTACTTCCTGTAAAAGCATGTAACAAACTCATGACTACACTGCATTTATTTATTTCCTTGATATGTGTCCTTGATATTTAAGATGGATTGCATTAGAAATATTCTGGATAATAAAATAACGACAAAGATAATAAAATAAATAATATAATATAATATTTAAAAATACATAAAATTATACATATAATACCTAGTATAATATTATGTAGTATTATGCACATAATTTAGTGCCACTGATATACACTACCAGTCAAACGTTTTTGAACAGTAAGATTTTTAATGTTTTTAAAGAAGTCTCTTCTGCTCAACATCATTACTCCATTCTTCAATGTCACACGATCCTTCAGAAATTATTCTAATATGCTGACTCAAGAAACTGCATTTATAATGAAATCACAGAAAATATGCTGTTTCTTGAACAGCATACAGAAAATATGCTGTTCAAGAAACATTTTTTTTTTTTTATTATTATTATCAGTATTTAAAACATGATTCTTTGATGAATAGAAAGGTCCAAAGATCAGCATTTAAGATTCAAGTCAGCATAATTTTATTTAGGAAGGAAATAAAAAAAAAAAATTATACTATGATTTAGCAAAGATCCTTTAAATTGATCAAAAGTGATGATTAAGAGATTTATAATGTTACAAAAGATTCTATTTCAGATAAACACTGTTCTTCTGAACTTTGTACTTATCAAATAAACTGGAAAAAAAAATTCTACTCAGCTGTTTTCAACATAATAATAATAATAATAATAATGTTTTTGAGCAGCAAATCAGAATATTAGAATGATTTCTAAAAGACCATGTGACTGGAGTAATGATGCTAAAAATTCAGTTGAAATCACAGAAATAAATTACATTTTAAATTATATTAAAATAGAAAACAGTTATTTTAAATAGTAAAAATATTTTAATATTTTACTGTTTTGCTGTACTTTGGATCAACCAAATGGTGAGCAGAAAAGACTGTTTTCTTTATAGTTAAAGTTTACAGTAATGTTGTGTTTAGTCATTTTTTATTTGTTTTTGTTATTTGTTTTTTAATACATCTATATTTTTTTATAAAGCTTTTCTTTATTTAGTTTCAGTTAAACTTTAGATTTAGCTGTATATGTGTTTTTGTGTTGTTATACAGAGAAAACTTAAGGATGGAGGCATCTAACGCAGCTTTTCTTTCACTGTATATGATTCAAAATTAATTAACTATGTAAAAAATGTCATCTTAACATAATTACAAGAAGACCTAGAGCATTTTTGTGCAATTCTTGTTTCAGTTGTTCCTACATTTTTTTATAAATTAAAAAAAAAAAAAACTCTGATATCTCTTTAACGCAAGTTATTTTCTTTAAGAACAACCCACCTCTCCTTTTTTCGATTCTTGTTATCACCATCTTCTTGGTTTTCATCATCAGAGCCCGAATCACTTTTGCCCTCTTCCCAGTCCTTGTAGGACGACACCTTTGATTTCTTGGGCTGATCATCCGGCCTTTCCTTCCCCTCGCGCTCCTTGCGTTTCTGTGCGGCCAGCAGATCGAGGCCCAGGAGCGAGGTGCGTGGAGCGGGTGCTCTAAAGACATGCTGTTCTGTTGAAGCGCTCTTCTTCTTCACTATCAGCCCCCCGACCTGCACGCTGGGGTCACTCCCTTCCAGACGATGCAGGGAGGAATCATCTTCCATCTCTGCTGAGGTCTTGACCACAGCACTTAGCCGATGGATTTCTGGTGAAGTATCTAAAAGAGGTTGCCAAAGGTTACTAATTTGGGCCAAAAATACACTTTTTTTATGAAAAATGACATTAATATGATTACATGTGATTTATGCTAACTAAAAAGTGGAAAATCTATGTTTAAGTGTTAATGTGTCATACAAATGTGTCTAAAATGCCCCTAAACAATTCAATGGGCAAGTTTTGCCACAGATTCTTCAATTCTCTATCATTTTGAAGAAGGCCCTATATTCATTTAGGTCAGATATTACATAAAAATATAAATACGAAAATATTACAAATAACTGTTGTACTGTAACTATAGTATTTGCCACAGTAAATCTGACATTAACAGTAAAAAACATTAATAACTGAACTGATAATACAGCAATTTGATCAGAAAACGGCCGCTGCGGTTATATAAAAATATATATGATATATATTTGCGTTTATAAGCGAGATAGAGAGGAATGTAGCGATGCTTAACCGTTTCAGTAATGTATATGATGAATCTCTTCAGGTTTGTTAAAGTAAAGCGATATTGTGACACTAACGTTACTCATTCGTAAGAATAAAAAACGGGTTTACCTTTCAAACGATATCCTCAAAAGCCAGTCATATAAGTTTCTCAAACCTATTCTGCACAGTATGATAAAAGGTATGTAATGTAAGATATAATAAAAACACTCAATGAAATAGCATAGCGGTAAACGTCAACAATGTGTACAGTACGGCGCCATTACTATCCCAGCATTCACAGCCTAGTGACGTCCCATCCGACATCATCCGATTCCTGAACGAATCACTCGTGTGAACCGGTTCAAACGATTCAGTTAACTTGATCACACAGCATTAATAAATTATTATACGATTGTAAACTGGGGAACTGGTTTAGGAGTGGGCAAGGAAATTCTGGTTGTAAAGGAGGTTTTTTTCATTCCTGTCAGTGACTTGAATCTGTTGAATTCGTCTATCAAAATGTTTATTGGCCCTGAAACAACACGTCCGAAAGCACTGAATCACTTCAGTGAGTTTAGATTTTCTTCAGAACTTTTTTTTCCAGCATATTTAATGATTTATTTGTATTTTTATGTTGTTGTTTTTTTTTTTCTTTTCATTTTTGTACTTTCTTTTCTTGAAAGTGTGTGAAAGCACAGAACCACACAAATGATTCTGCTTCTATGCCACAGAGACTCTAGATCAGTTACTAGCATACTTATATATATATATATATAATTTCATTCATTCATAGTGGAGAGTGGGGTAAGTTGAGCCACCCCCTGTATCTTGGCAACTGTACACTTTTGTTGTCTGTGACCATGTATTTTGGAATCAACACATCACTTCTGACAGACTGTGAAAAGGAGAAACAGGTGGGAGGAGTGGAAGGCACCCATTTACTCTAAAACAGTTTTTGGCTTGTAAAATTTTTGCATAACAGATGCAATTGCTGAAGATGCTTTTCATCACATTTTAATCAAATATATCTTTCCACCTGTAGTCCATATAATGGCCGGTTCAACATGCAGAAAATGTACCATGGCAAGAATCATTTGACTAAAATATTTATTAGTTTCAGTGACATTTATTCCTTCATTCTAATTCACATTTTATTGTTTAGTCTGTTTTTGGGAAAGTTCAACCTTTGGTGTTCAACACATTGTTTTAGAAATGAAAACAATTAAAATTTTAAAATTAAACTTAATTTGACTGGTTTTTGTTTAAGTTAACTTTAAGTAAAGAAATATGACTGTTTGTAAAATGAAATTTGATTATTAATTTTTAAAAGAAGTAAATCATCTGTAAAATGTCTCGTGAGCTTGAAAAAGATTCACCCAGATCTTGTGCATCTTACCCCCTGATTCAGGTCAACTTACCCCTAACTTGGGGCAAATTGAGACACAGAAATACTTTTTTTTTTTTATAAGTCATATTTTTGGAACCCTTTGTCACAGACACATTCTGATAATTTAAAATGACAGGAAACATCCTGAAATTACTTTAGATACTTTAATTGTGCCTCACTTTCCCTTATCTTGAGGACTATGTAAGTTTTTTTTTTTTAAAAAAATGGCTAATCGTACCCCACTCTCCCCTATAGAGAAATAAACAGTAACATATGCAATGTCAAATGTCTGTACTGTGAACCATCCATAAATGCTTTAGCACTAATACCTATCTGTTTTAAGATCAAATGCATCTCCCTAATTTTGTCTAAAGTCTAAAATAAAATACACAGAATGAATACATACTGCACAAATATATTTGCATTTTTAATCATTTATTGAAACCTTTAACAAACACACTGTTTCAGTAAGTCAGTCGTATTCACGATGACATACCACAGATAATCATAACCTGACAGATAAATTATAATTTTTAATTAAATATGTGACATTTATCTTAGCAATAATAACGGTCTTGAACTCAGATTTTTTTTTCTGTTGTTGAACTAAAAGAACACATAGGGATCTAGAGACTTACACACTTGTTCTCAATTCAGGACTAAGTTTTTATTCCCCACTATAATCAAATTATTTGTGAACCAATGAAAACATGACAATGTCATCAATATCTATACATATAAAATGCTCACAAACATTAACATCTGAACATCAATTGTTAGACAAAGCTAAACACATTGACTCAGCCTGGCAGGAAAATAATTAATTTGCACATTTCTTGGGGCAGGAATGTCAAATGGTTTTAAAAGGCAAATATGACACTCAAACAAGACACATGGCAAGAAAAAAAAAAAAGGATCTACTAAGAGAAATAGTTTGTATCATCCATTAATAATGACACATGGGGATTACTAAAAATATCTAAATGACTATATAAACGCATAATAATGACTCACTCAATGTGTTGCATTAAGACTATTTAAATGCATTATTGTTTGGAAAGGAAATGCAAGATTTAATAACAGAAGTACAGAAAAGAGGCAAACAAAAGTAGACATTTTGGTTTACTTGTACTTTTGAACGTAGAACGTTAAAGGCAACACTTGCATATAATGATTTTTCATGACCTGCCCTTTAAGCTAAATCCAGTAGAGCTAGAATAATCATGCAAGTGCTTGAAATGCTAAGAACAATTCATTAGAGAAGCATATGCATAATGAATATATGAACAGGTACTCTACAAGCTGTACAACAGTTCAAGTATCAAACACTTCCCAAAACTAATGTTCTCACCAAAAAAAACATTTAAACATCTCTCATATGCATCATTACAAAAAGGCTGAACAATGGAGTCGATTTCAAGTTTGCAAATACACGTACCACACTATAGAAATCTTCATTGTAAGAAAAAAAGTGTACATATTTAACATTAAAGCACTGTATGACTGTATCTCTATGCTACATTTCAGCAATTGCACGTTGTCTGATGTTGAATGACAACATTCATGCAAAAGTGATATGACAACATTTAAAACTATGACAATATTTTCGAGTTTTCCT